>NC_081569.1:332606-360188 GCF_022355385.1 Mustela nigripes
GCCCCCCAGCACAAGAAGTACTCGCCCACTATCACTCCACACAATAATTACTGACAAAGGTGATGGTGCTTAGGTAACCTGCCTTTTCATTCAAGCAAGCTTGGAAATCACGTTTCATGTCCGTCACAGCAACTCTATCCTGAGGTCTCTTCGGACCACTGACAGATGCAACTATTGAATTCAGATGAATCCGGATCACCTAGGAAATGAGAAGGCAGAGGAAGGCAAAGAATGAGAATTTGTTAGGTACAGACTGTAACTTAGCACTACTTCCTGAAGCAAAATAAATACATCCACATTTGTTGTAATGGTGATCTACACCCTGGAAACAATCCCAATTAATCTGTGAAACAAAACATACAAACATTCGCTAATCTGAGAGCAGCAGATCAGCATGCAAACTGCCTCAACACCAGCCATCCAGTCCACAGAGCATTTTGTTCCCCTGATTTCTCTTCTCCGATGTCACAGATGCTGCTGATAAAGCAGATGCCTGTGTGGGCCGTCAGTCTACTGCCCCTGTGCTCCAAAGTCACCCGTGCCTCCTCTGTGACAACTGAGGTGGGCGCAGGAAACCCTGCTCCTTTTTCCATGTGTGTGGCACTAAGTCTGGCTACACAGGGTGCTGGAGGGACACAGCAGAAGGACCCTTCTCTTCCTGGTTCCAACGTATCTAGCTGGCCAGCCTCCAGCAAGGCCTGGGCTTTTTATTCCTTAGTTTTAAAAAAACCATCTTAAAATCCAACCTCCCAGCTAGGTTTCTGTGCGTTTCTTCTGGCACTGCCACCATTTTCCTCTGTCCATTTTATGTGGGTATAAACATGTCAGACGAAGTTTCTCTCCGCTACGGGCTTCCCGATACTTCAGTCCTGTCGACTCTGACTCTGACTGCAGATGCCCACCAGGCTGCTGCTTCACTTTATGGATCCGTCAACCCCCATCATTACATCTTAATGAGTGTGTCTTGGAATCAACGTCCTGGTAGATTGCAGTTTTATTTCTTTAATCTGGTCAGGCCTTCAATAAGCAAATTTATTCCTTCTTATTATACAATGTGAGAGTTTTCAATTTTCTTCTTCTTTCCCCATCTTTACAAAGTGGACAAAGCACTAAACTAAAGAGCTGGAAGGGACCAGAAAACGAGGAGTCAAGTCAGAGATGCGCCCGAAGGCTACACTGACTCTGGTCCTGTGGGCGCTACACTGGTCTGCACTACACCCGTGCGGCCTCGCTTGCCTGCCCATCCTGTGTGCCGCGGGCCGGGCACAGCTCCAGGGGCCAGAGCTACAGACCACAACCAGCTCCTCCCCTGAGAGCCTCCTTGCCTTCTTGGAGGGAGGACAGGCAAGCGAGCACAGAAATACAGTTCCGGCAGGGATGCACACTGTGAGGACAGACAGCTGGGGCAGAGAATGACTCCCCAAGAAAACAGCTAACAGTTAACCAGACCTTTGACAATACCCAGTGGCTGAAGATACTTGACACACTCCTAGAAAAGATCATAAAAATTCAAACTTCCCTGAAAATACAAATTTCCAACAGGTAAATACTGGCCTAGATCACAGAGTATCTTACATAACCGTAAATTCCTCTCATGACACATCTCTGCGACACGCGGACGCTAACCAGCTGCCGGCTCCCCCAGGACAGAAAGGCACGTCCCGGTGCTCTTATCACAACGCAGGAAAAGGTCAGGGAGAGAAAGAGTCACCTTTGTGTTCTGAATATTAAAAACTGAGACTTAATAAAATGTTGTAAAATTCACTAACGGAAATCACGAGAACTGAATTAATAAAACCTCAGCAGAGTCACACGTAATACTAACTGGTTAGATGATGACATTCACAGAGCACTTTCTGCGTGCCCAGAGCCACTCTAACGCCTTGTGCTTAACGTATGTCTGCCCTTCAGAACAGCCTCCCCCTCCAGAGCTGAGCCAATGGGGGGGGGGGGGGGGGGCGGGGGGGGGGGGCGGGGGGGGGTCGGCGGAGGTGCAGGCCCGGAGCTGGCGTCCACACACAGGCGGCCGGGCCACGGGGGAGCTCTTCCACACACACCTGGGAGTACGCGGGTTCTCCTGAACTATCCTGGTCGTGTCGAAACAGTTTCACAGCTTTAAGGTATGTTTCCATTGACTCGAGTTTGGCCTTGTCAAAACCTAGAAAGAATTAACAAGGACAAGAATACAGTAAGAAATTTTGAACTCTGTGAAGGTAAGGGTGCTGAATTCCAATGCGTAAGAAACAGACCCCGCGCACTAAGTATTCAGAGTATGTTCTTTACAAATTACTGATATTACTCTCCAGAGTAGTAAAAATTCTGTCCGTCATGAAAACTTGTACCCCCCTTTAAAAGTTAATCAGAGACAAGTTGAGAAATACTAAGTCAGTTCTATAAAACTCAAAAAACCTATTACGTTTGCAGAACATAAATCACTAACATTGAATATAATTTTCACCCACCACAAAGGACACTCATTACTTTCCAATATGAATATAAAGGTCAAAATGAGAACATGAATGAAGCTTAAGAAGCCTCATGAGCAGAAAACCAGAGGCCTAATGAGACCTTCCAGGAGAGTAAAGAATCTAGATGTTAGCAACGGGCAGCTCTCTGCAAGCCTCAGGGGAACACACAGTGGTGGCAGATGGTATTCTCCAGCAAATGACCTGACAGTACACACCCGAGCTGTATGTGCTTACAGCGTGACAAGACATCCCTCCATCAAGGGGCAGAATCGACCCCATGGACTCAGCTATCGGACCCCTGGCTGTCTGGCTGGCGCTCGCTCTCCCTGGTCACCCCGCCCTGGAGAAGCCACTGAGTAAGAAAGGACACATGCAGACATGGTGGACAGTCCCAGCTAAGCATCCACTGACGGGTGAGCGACCTACAGGGCCCTGGGGCCTAGCGCCAGGTCTCACGGTTGAGGCCGCGGACATCACGGAGCAGAGACTGAGCTGTGCAATGGTGCCGCCTACATCATCGCCACGGATACCATGCAGCCACAGGTGATTATTGCTGTTTTAAGCCATGAAGTTTCAGGAAAGTCTGTTACAGGAAGAGATCACTAATACACAAGCCAGAGTGACATGCAAGGGAGGAGGCACCTCTGCCATCTCTCCCTCAATGCTCTACCAACCAAATCCCCTTGAAAGGAAGCTCCGCACTTGATGAGAACCGTTCCTACCAACATTCCCAATGACCAACGGTCCATTTTGCCAAATGACCCTTTAACTTACAAAATCTGGCCCCCAAATAAAGACTACTGGACTACATCCCCCAAATGCACTTACGATCAGAGACTAGCAGCTCGGCCCAGCTTGGCTCTGAGACTAGTCGCTCGCCAAAGGGCAGTGGGCAGTGCCAGGGGTACCGGAGCGCGTCTGAGGCTTGCAGCTACTTTCTACACTGAGCCATCGCTACAGGAAGGTTCACCCTCCTGCCAATCAGGCTACAGAAAAGATATGGAGCCTGGAACCCTATGCCGCTTTTCACAAAACTGTGTTCCTCTTCAGACAGAGCACGGTCCCCAGACACTTCTGTCTGGTGGCTCCTCTGCTCCTGTTACAGGAACACCGTGAGCCGTGAGGATGCACACGTCCGCCTCCCGCCAACCCGCGGTTCCGACCGCCGCCCTCCCTGCAGAATGAGGCCCTGACAGGTGGCGGGAGCCCTCCCTCTCATCACTGTAAATGGGTCACGCGGGAGGGGCGGGGTTTTGAGAGCACAACACTCTTTAAAGACATTTGAGGCAGTTTATTTGAAAGCCACTATTTCAAGATAAGGTAATTTCCTGAATATTAAATACCAAGCATGGGTAGCTGTTCATTAGGAAAAATTTCAGACAGACACACTGGACGTACAAACACATTGACCCTACTGATCTTTCATCTTCTTACCTGTGTGTTCTAAATGTCTTAATGTCACATTGTCAACAGGGAAAAAGCTGAGGACAGCACCATATTCCGGACACATGTTTGCTATTGTGGTCCGATCCACTATAGATAACTGCGAAACTCCACTTCCAAAAAACTCAACAAACTTTCCAGCCACTCCTACTTGCCTGAGGTGCTAAATAAAGGGAAACACAGAAACGCACACAAAGTTAGTAAGACCGGCGTGGATTCTCGGAAAAGCACAAGACCTAGTTTTTAACCCCTACCAGGGACACTGCATGAAAGAGGGTCTCTTGTTCTTATCAAACGTCAACTCCCTCTGGGTTTGCAGGTATTTTAAGATAAAGGATCCACAGAAGACTGACCCATTGTCACCACTGGACAGGGGAGAAAGCGCCTAAGGGCTGGAAATGGCTAGATCCACACACGAATGTCTCTGAAATTGAGGAGACGCCAGACACAACGTGTGTGTCAGCGGGCAGCCCTTCTTCTTTCTGGGCGTGAAAAAGCACTAACCGCTGATGGCACCTTAGAGTAAAGAACACTAACAAGCTGATGAAACTGCATTTAAATAAAATACATACTGGCTACAAAAATTCTTCGAATACCAACCCTGATCCAAGTGTTTACAGCATCATTTGTTCTGGGTAAACGTCATGTTGACAGGATCTCACATGTCCTCATAAAGTCACGTTTCTGAGTTATTACCAAGTAACCCCATCAGCGGCTCACCTAATGACACCGCACCGCGGCTCAGTCTGGGGCAGGAGAGGCCTAGCGAGGTAACCTGGAGCAAAGCCACGTTCAACCCAAGAGTCCCATTTAGCCCTGACAGTGCAGACGGGCGAGGGGCCATTGAAGCCATGCTCGTATAAAAGGCTAAGACGTTTCTCTATGTTCATGATTGTCGCTCTGAGGACCAGAGCAGCACACGTGAGACACACTCAGCTAAGACTCTTTCAACAAATTCAGGAGGTGCCACAATACACATTCAGAAAAATAATATGGGATTAATCCAAAAGGATCGTGAATAGAACAGAATCTCAAGAGAGAAAATAATAAATGTGAACATACGTGATAGACATAAGTTCTATATCAACACGCCAAAATTTAAAAATAGACATGTAGGGGAACCTGGGTGGCTCACTGGGTTAAGCCTCTGCCTTGGGCTGTCATGATCCCAGGGTCTTGGGATTGAGCCCTGCATTGGGCTGTCTGCTTGGGAGGGAGCCTGCTTCCCACCCCACCCCCTGCCTGCCTCTCTGCCTACCTGTGATCTCTGTCAAATAAACAAATAAAATCTTAAAAAAAAAAAAAAACTTGACATGTAATCTTGTTACAAAAAAACATAGCCAGAGAAGTCTAAAAAGTGGCATTACTTCTCAGGTTACCCTAAGGAAAGTACAGATTTCTCCAAAAGCGTTCTGAGATACTCATTTTCCTTTAGGAATAATCCTGCAATTATCAACTTATCTTTCGGTCCCATATGCTGCACCCATGACTTCTGCATGGTGCCACAACGTTCTCAGGGCAGAAGGCTCTGTGCGAAATGTCTGCAGGGCAGCTGGACCCTTTCTTTCCCTGCGGAGAATCCTGAAAGCCTTCAGACCAATAACCTAACCAGAAAAGTGCAGACTCCAGGACGCAAGCTGGCACTGTATGTAGGACAGCTCCTACACTCGTTTATTTAATAAAATGGACTTAATCATTAAAGCAACTGAAAATCAGAAATTTAGGACGGAGACTTACAAATGACTGTTCACTAGGAAACTCCAAAGTACATGTGTTAAATAGCATGTACCAATATTTTAAAAGTCCAGGTTACGTTTTTCTATAATCCTTTACAAGTGTTAGAACAGCCGACAGGCAATCTTGATAGCGGCCCACTTCTACAGTCCGTGTTCTCCAGGGGAGAAATAGTTTCTAACGGGCAAATGATTCAGTTAGGTATTAAAGAGATGCGATTACTTCTCCTCAACAGGATTCTCTAACCCACGTGGCCAACAAGCCTGATGGCTGGGAGCCCGGACGTGTCCTGTTCCAGCAGTCACGGCTCAGCCCGGTGACCCTCTGCCAAGTCATTCAACCTGAGGGCGTCTCTGTTTTCTCAGAACTGAAATGGGGACGGTCACTAGCACCCTTCCAGGCTCGTAGCGAGGAATGAAAGAGGCAACAGGTCAAGTGAACAACGGCACAGCCAGCATTTCTGTACTTAGCAGCGCCAAGGAAGGGTTCTGTGTTTGCGGCTACTCCTGTGACGGTCACTATGAGGCAAGGACCAAGACGGCCAGAGCACGGAGGAGGTAGCGCAGAGCCCAACCCTGCCCTCGCAGGGCCCCACACATAATGTCCCCCACATCACGCGGTTGGCGCAGTTACCTTTGTGATGCCAAGCACGACATCTATGGACGTGACGAAAGGGTTTGATGAGCCGATCAACTCGCACCCGACCACCTCCGGCAGAGTAAGAGAAACAGGCAGACCCAGCATGACTGCTTCGGTCTCAATGCCTCCGACCCCTGGAGCGATACAGAAGACGGTGAGCACAGCACGCGAAGAGCGCGGGTGTTCTTGGTGTAACGTCTGCTCTTGGACGCCCTGGGCGCCTGTCTGCCTCGCCCTTCAGAGCCGCCGGGACTCTGGACTGTGGTCAGTACTCAGTCTCCCCAAAAGAAGGACTCCAGTCACAGGGCTGAAGCAAACTGGTGTCAACTTTCTATTAAAGGCAGGGAACATGTGGCATCTGTGATGCTGGTCCCTGGAACACCATCTGACGTCTGGACTCTGCTCCACACACAAAAGAGAACCCAGCACCTGAGAACCTCAGGAAGCAGCTCCGTCTGACAGCGGAGACCAAAGAAGTCAGCAGACCTGACACCGTGTAAGAGACCAGGCACATTCCGCCGGAGGTAACAGCCCAGGCCGGGCCAGGAGGCAGGAACGCACATCCCACTCGGGGGAGTCAACGACTCGTCTTCAGACGCGTGCGTGAGAGCAGCCAGAGGCAGCAGGTTGTAAGAATCCGGAGTCCTCAGGAAGGCCAGGAGAAGGCCAGGAGAAGCCCCGCGGGACTCGGACCAGGGAGTAACCACAACGTCCGCCACGGCCACTCCGCAACAGCAGTGCTGCGCGGGGCACACTGTCCACACATCCTCAGGTCCAGAGTCGTTCTGCCACCACTACTGCAGATGAGGAAACGGCCTCAACGAGCCTGTAAAGACCGGCTGCCTACACTCCTGCATACTGTTCCTGACACCGTCTCCCCCGAGAATTAAACGTAGTGAGTGGATTACTTACCCCAGCCCAGAATCCCCAAGCCGTTCACCATGGTTATATGAGAATCTGTGCCCACCACGCTGTCTGGGAAGAGGAGGTCGTCTTCCTCAAACACCACTCTTGACAAATACTCTAAGTTGACTTGATGGGCCATTCCAGTTCCAGGAGGGATCACAGCCACGTTCTTAAAAACTCTTGAACTCCACTATATGATGTTTAAATTTAAAAAATCCAAGTGTCAGTGTATCGGTTTGTGCTGACAGTCAAAATATGAGTTAGTACTGACACTAAGAACACTTTACCAACGTTCAACATGGTCCAAGTTCACAGGAGACACATGAACACAAATGCAGACACTGACCCTATATACACTCGTCGTGCAGATTAAAGCTAAATTAAGTCAAAGGGAAATGTTCGACAAGTCCAGATAAATGGTGGTTTTCAGCTGTGCCCCAAGAACTCTCGGAGTGGGGGACAAGCACAAAGCCTCCCCGCACCTCAAATTACAGCCACCTGCTTTCATTCTGTTTTATATACTGGGGTTTCTGAGATTTTATCTGAAGGAAGAAAAGGTCCTACTGCCCCAAAGCATTTAAAATCTACTCATTTAGGGGTGCCTGGGTGGCTTAGTCGTTAAGCGTCTGCCTTCAGCTCCGGTCACGATCCCAAGCTCCTGGGATCGAGCCCCACAACAGGTTCCCTACTCAGTGGGGAGTCTGCTTCTCCTTCTCTCTCTCTCCCTGCTTTTGCTCGCTCTGTCAAATAAATCAAATAAAATCTTAAAAAAAAAAACCCATTACCTTAAAGGACATAAATATCACACATCAATATTCTGTGAATTTCAATATAAAATACAAAAAATATAAAAATATAAAAATTCCCCCCAAATCATGTGTACCTTGAAAAATTGAAGTCTCTCCCGATTTCTGCCAAATTCTACTTCTTGGTTTTTTAACACTGTTTCAGGTCTAAAAGGAAGAAGATCCAGCATTAAATGTATGGATCACAGAAAAGACTTGTCTTGTTTCTAAGTATTTGTTCTTAAGCACACAAACACATTTTAAAAATTCTTAGAACAGCAATTTACTAGACTTCTCGGCATCGGTGGTTTCCTTTCAACAAGGAAGCTCTGCTCTTAGGAGCATCCAGGGCAGCTACTTCCAGGGCTCTGCCTTCCCCAGCCGCCAAACCGTACTGTCCTGCGTTGCTGTGCGAGCTGACTGCAACGATCAGTGACACAGCAGCCGTCCTCGGGGCCCCCTCTGCAAGGCGGAGGAGGAGGCGGAGGAGGAGGCGGGCAGCAGCGAGTGTGTCAGCGAGCACACACCTGGTGTGTGGTGTTACAGCCGCACTGCGCACGTGCAGAAAGCTCTGAGCAAAAATGCATTCATCTCACCCAAGGTGGGAAGTTCTATTTGTTGTGTAAGTGGCAGTTTACTTTGCATGGATCATAAACATATTTTACATGCATTATTTAAACTAAGAGATAAAAACAATCCACTACCAAGCAGTAAACTATGCCACTTTAGGGAAGCTACTTTTATCTAACGGACATTTAAAAAATGATCTCTAGGGATGCCTGGGTGGCTCAGTGGGTTAAGCCTCTGCCTTTGGCTCAGGTCATGATCTCAGGGTCCTGGGACTGAGCCCCACCTGGGGCTCTGCTCAGCAGGGAGGCTGCTTCTCCCTCTGCCCCTCCCCCTGCTGTTCTCTCTCTCTCAAAGAAATAAGATCTTTAAAAATAAACAAAAATGAAAATAAAGAATGATTTCTAGCAGTTTTAAGCTGTTTCCTTCCAGCTGGTAATCAAGCGTCGACTAGGATATCAATACAACTTAAATTGTACCTGTCCTCTAGGGTCCAGACCATTACAGATGTTCACTCGTCAACTTTTTTTAAAAACGCAAAGATTATGTGACTGATTCACAGCTCAGTGATCCCGAGGCCCCATCACATCTTGACCGAGATTTTCCCGAGGACTCTGGGAGCTGGTCTGATTACTGTACATCCCACAGCCTGTACCGCTACGAAGTGTCCCTCGTTCATAAGCTCAGAACCCGACTTTCAACTCGGCAATGATTTCCGGTGCCCACTTCCTCCCCATCCACTCCTCGTCTGGGTCTGTACCCAATGCTGCACCAAGGCCCTGTGGCGCCACAGAGACCCACTGTCTCTCTACAGACAGAGACCACAGGCCAACCCATCCAAATTCTTTGTAATCTGGAGTCAAAACTAAGGGAAAATGTTATACTAGATTGTATTTTTAATTAAAAATACACCATCTTCGCATTTCACACCCTGCCGGTCATGAGAAGGCAACCAAAAAATCCCTCAAGGGTGTTTGAATCAGTAAGACCTTTCCAGGAAGTTAGTTTCTGCGTAAGAAGGGATGCTCATCTCAAACATCCACACGCACCTAACAACAGGACAGCTAGGCACAGGAACAAGGGCTGCTTACATAAAACTGTCCTCATCTGATGCCGAGGAACCCACACATTATACTGAGTTCCCAGAAAGGAAGAGCGTGTGAGGTCACTACAACCGGAGGCTTCCCAGAAACACCGAGCCCCCAACTGTACAACCACAGAGAATCTGAAAGAACCAGTTTACAGACACATGAATTAATGTATCATGGGCTCTCAGGATAAGATATGCATGGGTATTATTCTTGGCTATCCTAAATTTCACATGTGTTACATTTTTTTAATTTGAAGAAGTAGGTCATTTTCTTACTAAATTTAAAAAACTTTTGCCAGTCTACAGACAGCGGGGTAAACAACATAATTCTTAAAAATAGCAGAATCTGGAAACTTTATAGCATACAAAAATTCAAGTATAGAATTTTTTTTTTTTTTTAAACTACTTATTGGCAAATTTTACCAACTCCCAAGAAGAAAATTCTTTCCTGGGCAGGTTCACTGCTTCCCATAGCACCATACAGGCAATGGTAAGTGGCTTTTTACCATTATAATATTCTTAACATCAAGCTCTCCATGCAACTGGAAAAAACAAGAATTCTAGTCGGAGAAAAAAGCTAAAACTATAAATAGTTTTATGGGGAATTCATAAAAGCAATATGAATGAATAAAGAACATATGAATGGTACAGATTCACTAAAACAAAAAATTCAGAGTTTAAGATGAGATCCCATTTTTCTGCCTACGTTAGTCATAAAAATGAAATATATCACAGAAAAATCTGAAGAAATTTCTTCCTATGGAACAGAAATTGGTGTGGGATTCAGACACTACCATCTCAACCAGTCTCATTGGGGATGGGAGAAGCCTACATCAGAGCAACCAGGGGGGGAGGGAAAAGGTGGGACTTCTGTAATTGAAAAATAACCCAGCACTAGTCAGTTATTTTTTAAAAATCCCATACTCAGGCACTGGTTGCAAATGAAAAGGACAGAGAATGGGTGTGTTCTCAATCTGCGAAGAAAATCTTCCTGAGTTTCGGCCCGGCTCTCCAGACTCGCACGGTCCCCGGCAGGTGGTCTGGCCTCTACAGGGAAGCTTCTTGGGCTGCGCTCGGAGCGGAGACAGCTTTCCTGCTTTCTGTAGGTCGCCACCTCCAGGATTCGGAGCATTCTGTATTGCACTAGCATTCCAGAAAAGGAAACAGAATACGACCATTTAAAAGTGACACAATGTTAGCTTCTCAAAAAACACACACATGGCAATGTTATCTGGAACTAAGTAAATGTTGTTCAAACGTTAATATAGCATTTAACTCAGGTTTCAAAAGCGAGTCCCAGATTACAAAAAAAAAAAAAACAAAACAGAAATAGGTGACTTAAATTTGCGGAGAAGAAAACACAATTCTATATGCCTAAGAAAATAATTTTCATGTACTTCCAGGACAATTTAAATGACACTTAGCAAGCACCCAAGTGGGTTTTTCCCCATATAACAACTTAAAAGCAGCACAGAGCCACAGGGCTAACTAATCTGGAGGGCAAAAGCACTTGCAGGCTGGGACAATCGTCGTGGTCTGTGCCAAAGATCACAGGAGAATTAGGTCTTCTCTAGTCTGAACTTGGTCACAGGGACCTTTTAAATAGAAGATGTGGAAAAACAGTTTTAGTAAGCACTGTGATTTTTACCACTGATTAAAGACATTCATGGCTCACTCCTATCTTGAGATTCTCTCTTGAAGAGACGTAGGTTAAAAAACAAAAGATAATGAACAAGAATTCACTCCACAAAGCAGGTTCTAGGCTCACTCATTTTTACCAAAAATGCAGCAGAAATCTACAAACATAAATACCATTCTAAATTGAGGCTCCGTTAAACTCATCAGTACATAAACTTCACCGGCTCTTTTTCTAGATGAGTGTGCACTGACCGAAACAGCCTTCACTCAGGCACAAACTGGCTCTAACCCCTTTCCCCTAACCAGGGGGCTGGCTGCCGGCTACCCCGCACAGCTAACTCCACAAAGATCTGTGCTCACTCACCATTTACTGAAGTCGATCTGTAAAGAATGGTCAACTGTGAGATCCGTCGGACGGGCAGGGTGAACTTTTCTCGGGTCACCTCCAAGAATTTTTACTGCCTCCCTCATAGCAGCAAAATCCACCATTGCTGGTATTCCACTAATAAATAAAAAATGATGAAAATTATGGTCTAAATGGTACTTTCATATGCTCAAATAATTAACATACACTGATTCATTTTTATATCTAAATGTATCCCTTTCTAGTTCGAACTTGTGTTAGATTATGCACTTGTTATCCAAAGTTCATGTATCCTGGTTTCATGAGAATCAGCATCAATGTTTCTGAGAACTTGAGGTACCACAAATAACACAAGAGAGGACTTTTAGAGGCAAAAGAAAACTTCCAGAGACCTGTCTTTGGAATTCTTTCCCTGTCTTAAACTTCATGGGATCCCCGCTCCCTCCCAGAGCCTTCTCAGGACCCGGGGCTCCTGACTAGATGTACCCGCCTCCAGATACCTCCGGCCCCACAGGAGTGAGCAGGCAAGCTGCGGCCCTGAATGCTATCTGAAGCGCTCTCACAGTACGCACACGGGGTGTAAAGAGAGAGAGTGGCGTACAAACCAGATTTGAGCGGCTGAGGGGGAGGCTCTTATTTATCTAGCTAACTCTGGGTTTTATTCTAAGTGTGATGGACGTCCACTGGCGTACGGGGAAATGACAGGACCCTGGTTAACATTTTTAATTAAGTCACATGATCTACCGTGAAAACACAACCACAGACAGTAAGAGTGCAAGCAGGGGAACTAGCTGGAGCCACTAACAGTTGAGTGACAGTCCCGCGAGGGCACCGGGGCCAGCACTGGGACAGAGGCGGAAAACTCTAAGAGGCCTGTGGGCTCAGCACACGTCGCAGAGGTAGAGTCCACAGAGCTTGCGGACAGAATGGATTAGGAAGGAGGGACAGAGAGGAGTCGGGCATCTCCTGTGATGGGGGAGACGAGAGGGACAGTACAGCAGCTGCGCAGTAAGGGTCTGCCTAAGTCTGAGAAACCCACTCACTCACTGGAGACAACAAGGAGGGAGAGTTTGGCAAAAGCAGGTTTTCAATAAAGAGTGCAAGAAACAAGCACCTCACTTGTACTGAATTGCTTTAGTTTAGAAAGAGCTGTTGTTGTTACGTTCTATTAGTAAGCGTACAGCACATCACTGGTTTCTGATGCAGTGGTCCAAGATTCACTGTCCGCATATTATACCCAAAGATCTGTGCTCACTCGCCTGTGCGAGCCCGTTGGAGGCGACAGGAAGTGTGACCACGGGCCACGTTCCACATCACAGGAGTGATGCTCCAAGCGATCCGTGCCCTCCTTAAACCCACCGCCCGCCTCACCCAGCCCCCACCCGCCACCTCTAAAACCCTCAGTTTGTTTCTCAGGACAATTCTTTAAATTTATAGACTAATCTTCAGGATTACAAATGGAGCCAACCACCAGGGACTCTGAATTTTATGAAGGAAACACTCTACCACTCACGTAAAATCTTGAAGAAGAACACGGGCAGGAAAAAAGGGCACTTCGACATTGCTTTGTTTGGTTTTCCAGTCTAAAATGTTCATGACATCTTCCTTTTTCATTAAAAAACCATCACAGTTCCGCACAGCAGCTTCCAACAGGACCCGTATTGAGTAAGGCAGAACATCTGAGTCAGAGAGAGTATTACTATTAATAGGGGAATAGTCTTAACTGCATACTATAAAAATCTTAACAGCAAACACTTAGATAAATACAGGGATGCTCCGTTTACTCATTTGCAGTAAATACAGAGGAAAACACCGTTTATGTTAATACCGGGCTCACTTTAAATCTGAATTTCCCATATATCAGTCAAGGTGCTAAAAAAGCAGATTAAACATTTGTGAAAGAGCTGCACATTTCTGAAATAGGCACGTGAGACCGACCAATACTCAATATTCAGGGAAGACACAGAAAATCCGAATTAAATATAAAAATGAAAACATTCCTGAACTGTACAGAAGTCTGTAATAAATTTTAATAAATTTTAAAGATTGCCATCGAAAGTGGTTAGTTTAAATCAGGGTGCTTATTGGAGTCAAAATCACTTCATGCTAATTGTCACTCACCCTGGACTTCTCGTTTAAGTATATCAGAGACACTGACTCCAAGGCCCTCAAGCTTTCAATCACACCCAAGTGTCACACCAGATTTGAGACTGACTGAGTCAGTGTGGGCCCGGCTGCATGAGCCCTTGCGGTCCACACAGCCGACCTGGCGCTGCTGTCTAAAGGGACAAAGATGTCTGCATGTCGGTTAGGAATGATCTCCAGAACATACCATTCTGAGAAAACGCAGTGCAAAACAATGTTCACAGCGCCCTACCATTTCAGTAAGAAAAGGCATTTTAAAAAGTGTAAAAACACACATATGGTATAACAATTATAAAGTTTTAAATTATATTATTAAATACATATTTTAATTTTACTATCTTTAAAATATTACTTGAAAATACTACCAGAAGCTTTTAAACATATTAGAAATATATTAAATGAAAAATAACATATGTCTTGTCTCCAGAAAGAACAATGAAAGGACAAACTGAAAAGTCAGTATCTACTCCCACAACATTTTGGCTGATATCTCCCGAGCAAGACACGTAAAAAGGACAAAAAGTACCACAAAGAAAACTACGTTCAGGTATCAGCACAGAGAGTGCAGCCTGAAGTTGCCCACACGAGGGAAAGCAGGCAAAAAGCACTTGTGTTACTGTGGCTAGAAACCAGGATTTTTTTTTTTTTAAAGATTTTATTTATTTGACAGAAATCACAAGCAGGCAGCGAAGGCAGGCAGAGAGAGGAGGAAGCAGGCTCCCCGCTGAGCAGAGAGCCCGATGCGGGGCTCGATCCCAGGACCCTGGGATCAGGACCTGAGCCGAAGGCAGAGGCTTAACCCACTGAGCCATCCAGGCGCCTCGGAAACACCCAGGGCTTTTAAGGGTAATGATACAGAAGTGTAAAATCAGAGCAGCTAACTTAAAAACAACAAAAAACCCTCCATTTCAATTGGAATCATAGGTACAAACTCATGATATATTTTCTCCTTTTAAAAAACGTGTTTCCAGCTCTGTTCAGTGAAAAGGCCCCGAAGACGACGATCGCCAGTAAGGCCGGCCCGGCCTCTCCAGCTGCTGTGACGCTAACTACTGTTTTTCCACCGAGAGGAAAACGCCCGAGTTCTTCCCACAGTTCCTCCCTCATCCGGGACACCCCGTGTCAGAACCCGACGGGCACGCTGAGGGGTCCGCGTGAACATCGGAGTCACTGACGCATCAAACACAGCAACAGCCCTTAGTTCGTGAGGACGCGGGAAAAACCCTTCAGTGACGCCACGCACGTTCCTCCAGCAAGTCCGGCCCCTGAGAGCTCACGCAGGGGAAACACATCAATCCTTCACCTCGTCCTTCCTCATTTCAAGGACCCAAAGGGCGAAGAGCACGTTCTCCCTCAGAGAGGAGCGGAAGCCGGCAACAGAAGAGGGAGGGTGTCACTCCCGTCTCCCACATGCCGGACATGACGAAAAGGGCCTTGGACGGCGCTGGAACATTCGCTGAGACGTGATCACGCCGCCTCGGAGCGCACGGAGCCCGCGGACGCCCGCCACACGGCCAGCGCCGCCGGACGCGGGACGGGAGAGACGTCATCTGCTCTGCGGAACGTGAAGAGCCAAGCCCGCCACCGGGGTCCTCGCAGACACACGCACCTCCGGACGCTGAGGCAGCCGGCCGCCCCCGCCGCCCCCCAAACCCCCCCCCCCGGGGCAGCGCGGCCGGAAGAGGACCCGCCAAGGAGCAACCCGAGCGATGCGCGTGGCTGCGTGGACACCAGGGCGGCACCGAGAAAGCGGCGAGGGGGCGCGCGCCGGCCGCCAGGGACGCGGAGCTGGAGTCGCCACCGGCCTGTGCGAGCCCGTTGGAGGCGACAGGAAGTGTGACCACGGGCCACGTTCCACATCACAGGAGGGAGTCGCCGTTCACTGTCGCAGCGGCGGTAAAGGCGCCGCGATACTTTGCAGTCCCGTCACACAGCAGCCACGTGTGCTGAAGCGCATGTCCAGGTTCCGGAACCGGTGGAAGTGTTTCCGGCGAAGGTCGGCAACGCGGACACCCGCCGACGAACCCAAAGCGGGTCGTGACTCCGTCCCTACGGCCGGGACTGACGTTCACCTCACAGAAGTTAAGGATGAACGAAGGTCCAGGTGAGGAGACAAAAGACCACGCGGCCAGACACACACGCCTGTACCCGCCACGCGCCACAGGCGCCACCCGAGAGCGGCCTCCCGCCGAGTCGTGCTCCCGCCGCAACAGGAGCCGCAGGCGCCGACCGGGCCGCGAGTCTCCAGGACCGTTAAGAGCCGCGCAGACGCGAGCTCTCGGCCTCCCTCCGTCCGCACCGCGGCCCCGGCCCCAGACGCAGCGGTCAAACACCCGGCAACACTGTCCCAGACGCGCGCGCGGACCGGTTTTCTAGTAGCTAACCGCTCTGGAAAAACGACGACAGGAAGGGTTTTTGTTTAAAGATCCTCCCAAAAAGCATTTACTTAAATTTCTAATAAAACACGGCAAACTGGGCGATTATGTCCGCTCGCTCCTGAAATCCACGGAGAAGAGTAAAGAACGAAAGTCATGAACCCACAAGAACGAGAGACAAACACAACTCAAGAGGCTCGGGCCACAGCACAGCACGGCCGCGCCCACGGGGAGGAGCGGCGACCGGCGGCGCAGACCGGGACGCGGGCCAGCCCGGCCCGATGGAGGGCGGCGCGGAGCCAAGCGGCCACGGAGCGAAGCCTTCCGAGCCCCAGGGGGAAACCGTTTCCAGCCGAGAGAGCTCTGGCCACGGGCAACCCGAGTCGCTGAGGCAAGGCCTCCGACACGGCGCTCCCAGCGCGGGCGCCACGGGAGGGAGGCGGGAGGAGACACGCGTGTGGGATGCGGGACGGAAGCAGCACCGCAGCACCGATTCCGCCGGGCCTTGCGGCCTTCTTCGGGGCTGGGGCTACTGTGTCCGTCTCACCTGAGTGGTCTCGCGGGCCTTGAGCTCCGTCACCCGGAAGTTCAGTACCGCAGCGGAAGCGCGAGCAAACACGCTCGCTCCGAGCGCGTGGGCGGGAGCCGGCCGTCAGTCACCGAGACGCGCCCAGCCGCACGTGCGGCTCGCTCAGCCATAACCGCCCGCGGCCAAACGCGAGGAGCGAGGCCGACGTGCCGGCCTCCACACCGTCCGCCCGGTCCGGTGTGCCCCTCATTCTCTCGCTCGCTCACTCGCGGGTCTGGACGCCAGGCCCTGGGCTCACGACACGACACGAGGCGGAGGCAGACACTTCACCGAGGAGCCAACCCCGCGGCGGTCCCCCTCCAGGACGCTAAGGATAGCAGGGACCTGTGAGGGGGCAGCGATCTGGGCGCTCTGCCCGCACCGCGGCCCGTCCCCGGGGGGCATTCAGAGCGTGGGCTCGCAGCGCTCCGCGTCCGCCCCCACCGCTGGCAGCCGCCTGCCGTCTCCGGCTGGGGGGCCCGGGGGCGTCCGGCTACCCTCCCCGAGCGCGCTCCCGAGCGCGTCCACGGCGCGGCGAGGGCCCGCGCTCAGGCCCGGCTCCTGTGGGAGAGCAGCGCAGCGCACACCCCCACCCTGCCCACCCCCGCCCCGCGGGCATCACTCCTCCGGAGTCTGTGCACGAGTGTTGGGCGGGCTGCTCCGACGGACCCCCCGGGTCACACGGTGAGCTCCCGGCAGCGTCTGAGCCAAGCGCGCGCCCCCCTTCCCCAGCGGCCGCCCCACTCGGCTCCCCACGGCGGCGCGGGAGGCTCTCAGTCGGCTGCCGGCCCGCGGCTGCGACAGTCACTGCGGTTTCCCAGGCGCTGACCCGTGGAGGAGGAGGAGGAAAAGGGACCCACGACCCCCGAGACACCGGGGCCGCCTCAGCAGGGCCTCTCTGCCTTTCCCCGCGCTCCTCACACCGCGGCGCCTCCCTCCCGAGACCCCCGCCGACCTCCTGCTCCTCCGCCGGCGCCTGGGCGCCCAGCCGCCGGGGAGCCTCTCCTTCCCCATCTGAGAAGGCAGCGGGGGCCCTAGCGAGTGCCCACCTCGGGAGACGCTCTGCGTCCCCCGCTGTGGTACCTGGCAGGACGCGGCGTCGCCCGCCAGCCTCTCTCTCGCCCGCCACAGCCCTCCGCCCGCTCCCCCCAGGCGGCGGCCTCCAGCCCCAGTGAGGGGCGCAGGGCCGCGACTTCTGAAGCTCTGGACAAGGTTTTCCGAGAATCACCCTGTTCTCCAAGTCCGTTTCTCCAGACTTCCACTCACTGTTCTGTCCACACTCACCTGATCTCTAGCCTTAAAACACCAGTGACACCCCCTCAGCACGGGCCAAGAGAGCCAGCCATTGCCGCCCTGGTCAGGCTCTTTCCTCCCAGCTCCCTCTCCGCCCCCCAGTTCAGAGGGGCTGTGGGAAGACCATGTTCCCTGTCCCCCACCTCACAGTTCAGCATGACTTGCAAGCACAGTAACTGCCTTTGTTCCAGAATATTCTTCAAAGTTAATACAGTGAATGGCCTTGAAGATACGGACAGCATCTCCTCCTCGAGAAAAGGCAAGCATACCTACTGTCCATTATGAAAGATTTGGGTCCCATTAATCTGAGCTCCTTTCCTGTAACACAACCACTGTGCGTGTGACACGCATTATCTGGCCCTCTTCAAACTCACCAGGAGAAACGGGGGCCTGGGAAACCGACAGAAATGCCAGTACTGCTTTGCTGTGGGTAATAAACCATCCACTGTCTCTGATCGAGTCTCCCGGCTACTGCCCACACCTATGAAACTAAGTCAGGCTACTTTGTTAACTTGCAAGGAGAGGAAAATTCAAGATCCTTTACGCCCGTCTGCCTCCAGTTTGCTGGAGTCCTTAATATTTTCTGGCAGCCCTGTTTTGGCTTCCTAGCCAGCCTCTACTCCTTTGCCTATCTTGATTTTTGTGATTTTTAAAGTAAGCTCTATGCCCAACATGGAGCTTGAACTCACAACCCTGAGATCAAGAGTCACATGCTCTACCGACTGAGCCAGGCCTCCTCCCCGCAGTACTCTGCCTGCTCCTCGATCTTCAGAGTTCCTGAGACTTCACAGCTAGCTCACTTCTTTTCTCACCATACTGCCCCCCTCAAGAGTGTTCATCATTCCTGTAGCCTCAAAAGACTGCACCAATGATCTCAAAACCGTCCTCTACAATCAGGGTCTTCTGGGCTCCAGAACCACAGTCTTTGAATACAGCTGTGTTCCCAAACTCACCAGTACCTAAACAGATACCTGTGACATCCCCCACCCACCCCACATACCGCCTGCTCTGGTGCCCCCTAGCTCAGTGATCAGCAGCAGCGCCCCCCCAAGGCGCACGCCATCACAACTAGGCAGCGTCCTTGACACCACTCATACATCTTTGAATCTGTCCACTTCTATCGCTACCCCCAAATCTTGCCCATCCACCACAGCATTTCTCACCCAGATCCTCTTGCTTGCCTTCCGCCTCCATGCTTACCCCATGCCAGTGGTCCCCGGACTCCAGAAGGCCCCTAAAATTCTTTTTGGAACCTGCAAAGTCAACTTAGACATTACGTGCTTTGTCACTACTTTGACACACGCACTGATGGCGCCAGAACAACAGTGGGCACACAGCGGGCGTCCCAGCAGAGCTCAAGGCAGTGGGACTGACCTGTCCTCATGCTCATCGCCTGCTCGTTTTCGCACAAAATACCTGCTTCACTTAAGAACGTCTGTGATGAAGCAGAAAAGGTGTTCATTTTAATTAAGTCTCAACTACTGAGATCAAACCTTCATTTTCTGTGTGACGACGAGATGGACAGTATGTGCAACAGCCCATCTCTCAAAACCAGAGTATGAATGCCTAGGGAAAACACTTGTGTGATGGTTTGGACTGGAAGCTAAATTAGCCACTCTCCCAAAGAACACCATTTCCACTGGAAAGAACTGGCAGACCACATTTACTCAACCAGAGGTACTTGGCAGATATTTGCTAAAAAACAAAATAAGCCTGTCTGTTTGTGACCTCATCCCACCATCATCTGCTCATTACATTCACTGAAGGTCGTTGAAGAATAAAGGTTCGCTGAGTTACTCAGATCTTCTGATGTAGACACACTTTATGATGCAACACATAAAAAGTACGCACACGTTAGTGTCACAACAGCCCACTCAACCTGAGAACCAGCCTCCATGCAATGAGCCGCACACTCAGGACTTCCACCTATGCTTGTACATGGACCAAGACACTCCTGCGCAGAATGCTGTTCCTGCCAGCTTCTGGACTTCCTCTGCAAGCCTCCATGTGGCCTGGGCATCCTGAAGGGTGACTGCCCGGCCAGCTCAATCTCAGTGCTGGCTGCTGCTTCCCTAAGTCCCTTGCCTGCACTCCAGGGGGGACCTCCTGCCTGCCCCAGCAACCCCCAGGCCCACTCCAGCACGGCCACACAGCAAACTTCTGGGTATCCTGGGGGCTGAACCGCCCGCCCTTCTCCAGTGAGGTCTGCACCCCTTTCAAGCTGGTCCCTCCTTGGGTGCTCTCCATCAGCCCTATAGTACCATATGCAAGTGCTCTTCTATCACGGTTCATAATGATGTACATTAAAGTCCCCCATCCCGTCTCCTGATTGGCCCAAACTGCTGTGTCGTAACAAAGCGCTGTACTTGCGTAGTTGCCACCATGCCACCATGTCCGCACTACTACGCTGTGTGCTTTCTCGAGCACAGAGCTGCTCTCATGAGTACCCAGTATGTGTCAGCTGAACAAATTAAACAGTGTTGTTGAGAGACCTGTGTACCAAATAGAGAAGCAGACTAGGTAATTCTGCCTCTTCTAACCAGAAGTTCCTAGAATTCCATCCTCAAAGGACAGGTAACGAACAACACGTGGGAACCAAGACAAATGGGTAATTTAGACTAGCAAAAGTAGGTAATTTGTGTTATCACACTTCTGAAATGAGATGATAACAAATGATATCCTTGTGATCGATTAGGGGAAGATCCCACAGGTGGCTCAGACTCAGAAAAGAGGCTGAGGTCTACTATGTGACACAGCACAACCAGGCCCCAGGGACCGCAGAGCCGCCCATTCAAGGCTAACCCGGCTGCTGCTGCAATCAGGTGGTACAGCTCACCTCCTAGTGTGGGGATCACATTGCTGGTCTGCAGACAGACTATGCTTGTCCCCTAGCGTTTTAACATTTTAATTTCCAACATGGAAAAACCATAACTTTTTCATATAAAAATCCAAATTTCTGGCTTCTTAAAATAAGTTTGAAAAAATTTTTACAACACCAGCCTCCCACTTCTGCCCCTTCATACATGCCACCATCCCCACCAGGATGGCACTTGTCGCAGTGGCGCTGTCCATGGTCCCTGCAAGCACGGGCACACAGCCTCCACCAACGGTCCACAAGCACCCCCTTAAGGATCAGTGGGATGTTTGAAATCCTCCTCCACCACGGAGACGGTTAAGGTACAGGTAGCGGGACCTTGTTCAAGCAGACAGTGACAGAACTCGTTGCAGCACGGACACAGTCAGTACTCTACGCCAGCACCTCTCTGACTCCCGCTCTCAAGCTGGGAAACAATGGTGTGGAGTAGGGAAATCCAGCACTGGTCTGCAAGCAGAAGACAGAGGGGTCTAAGACCAAATTTCATTTACAAGTAATGTGATGCTGGGCTAGTTACTTAATTGTTAGACTCATTTTTCCCATGTGTAAAAAGGGGAGATAAAACCATCTTTTCTGCCCACCACAAAGCAATATTATGAAGATGAGCAGACCATGTAAAAGGGTTTTGTTCATTTTGCACACGTGAAAATTCCAGGTTTAAACAGGTGCAGAAATCACCCAAAGGAGACAGCAACATGAACTGGCTGAGAGCTGGGCCCGGAGACACTAAGTGGGATGGAAGACACACCAGGGTAAGGAAGGGGTAAAAGTCACGAACACTCAAGGCTTGCCTAAAGCCCCAAGGAGGGTAGCTCTGGAGTCCAGACTGAGAGGGCAGGACCATGGGCAAGCACCTGCTGGAGGAGCTACAGAGTGAACCTAGAAACCCTGGTCAAGGCCAGGGGCCTGAAGAAAAGATTAACAAAGTGTTCCAGAAGGTCTCGTAACCCCCTCAGATCTGGCCACAGGATTAACTCACGCCCACATCAGATCAGAGTCCAGGTTTCGTTTCTGTCTCTAAATTTCTGTCTCTTAACTAGTACCAAGCCAGATAGAATAGATTTCCAATAAAGAACTGACCTGTTTAAAAAAAAAAAAAAAAACTGCCACAAATAGAATGTAAAAAGGCAGAAAAAAAGAAAACCAATTCCTGCTTCTTTCAGATTTTTTCCCCCACTGACAAAGGCAGAGAAGATAAGAACCGTACCATTAGTGATGAGAGTGCAGAAACACCCACTCTCCCCACTCTCTCCCAGTGGGCTTGTCATATGGCAGCAGCTGCTAACCAGGAGACGCACCTCTGTGAAGCCTGTGCAAACAGCCACCCATGGAATGGACAGTCCTCTGTGTCCCATTACCTCCCTGGCTACAGCACAGAAGCCAGAGCCAATCCTGGGCAGGTCGGTGACCAACAGCCTCACGAGGGAAAATACAGGAGGACAATTACATTCCTCTCCCAGGAATTTGCAATCAGTAAGTATGCAGACTGAACCAGCAAGGTGTTCAGAGCTAAGCCAGGGGCTGAGGCTGCCATCAGGGGACCCCGTACAGTCAGCAGGCAGGAGGCTGAGCTACAGTGCAGTGGAGGGCACAGAAAATCTGAAGCCTCGAGAGAGAAAATACAGAGCTTCCTCAATTCTGGCCCTTTTTCTGGAGATCTAGCCACATTTCACCAGCCTGGGAGCTCAGCAGCATGACAATCTTACTTTGTTTGAGGTAGTGGGTGTCTCTTCTTGGCCACCCAAAGGGCCGAATCTAGAACGGAAAACGTCAACAAAAGCAGAGATAAAATCAACAGAACCTTGGAACAAAATGTGAAGGGTCAGTGAGTCTATGGTCATACCTGGAATAGTAGAATCATATTAGGTAAACATAATCCTTGGAAAGGCATGCACTGTGTCAACACACCAGGCGAACTATTTCATTGCTAACCCACCTCACAGCCCACCTCCACAGTCCAGGGCAGAGACACGATTAGAAAACATAGACTTCTGTCCCTCCTAGCAAGGTAACTGCTCCAGCAACAGACCACATTACAAGCCCAGCCAAACTAGGCTAAAGAAATAGACAAAAAAGTCAGTTTTGGCCACAACCAGTCTTAAGTGACAATGTAAGACAATGGTAAGAGCATACCCAACAGTGGCTACTCTGGGCCTTACACAAAATGAGTAAGCAGGCTGCAGAAACAGATGACTGCGGGCAAAGGGACAGACACCAGGCAGCCTTCAAGTGACAAAAGGAACAGCCTCTGGCTTAGAAACCCTGTCCCCACGAGTGCTGACTGTGCTTTCTGCCTGCGTCTTCGGATGTCTGGAAATTGCAACATTTTTCTCCAAGTTTCTGTTCCTTATGTCAAGGGTGAAGACTGAACACACAGTATACAGTAAAAGTAGAAAAGACAAACGTTGATGAGGGCAGGGAGAACGGCACACGTCCAACCTACTAACCCTACAGAATGACAAGCCCGCATTGAAATCGCAAGGTCACACATACAGAACGGCAGCGTGTCAACAGGGGCGAGGCCATGGTGCACCCACATGGGCCGTGCGGCCGTCAGAGGCTGCCATGAAGTCGAGGTATCCCACTACCTGAACTCACGCTCCCTGACTCAGGAACCAAGCGGACTCCAGACAGCACAGAACGCCAGCATTCCAGGACACGGAAAGACGTTCACAAGACAGCAAGTGCACAAACAAGCAAACGTTATGAGCCAACACACATCACGTGCGTTTCTGTTCAAAGTAGCACATTTACGTATAGTTGTACCTACACGAGACTGTTTCTGCACTGCCTGTAATGGGGTCTTTTTGCAATTCTCAACCCCCCTCTAATTCCTTATAAACAATAAAAACACCTCTAAATATGTAAGACTTTTTTTCAGAGCCTTCAAGTTAGGATTTGGAAAACCCAGCCTTGGCTCTGCTGGTCAGGGAGGGAGAAGACGGGGCGGCTGGGCGGAGCTGAAGGACAGACGGCAGGGGCCCCACTGCTCAGGGACAGCTAGTCTCCACAACAGGCCTCCCGACGGCAGCCCTCCACGGCCTCCCCCGCCCTCCTCACCTTCCCTTCCACCCGTTCGAGGCCTGCCCTGCACCAAACTCCCCAAGTGTGGACTGTCCTCTGTGAGTCCCCTGGTCCCCGGCAGCTTGAGGCCTCACTCCTACAGAAAGCAGCCTCTGACTCTCCGGGACAATGACTGCCCCCCCTCGGAAACAGGTCTATTTTCACAGTTACTCAACATCTGCAAGGCCGCAGTCTGTGCACTCCAAGGCCACACAGGCAGCTCTGGATCCCTAAAAAGGCGGTTTGCTGGAAGTGAAGTTGTATAAGACCAAAATGGAATCGATGTGCACAATGTGTCCACTTCTGTAAATATCCCATGAGGGCAAGCCTGGGAAGCAGAAAAATAAAACAGCAATAAAAAAGCAGCAATCAAATGATTTGTGTTGTGCCCCATGGACAGACAGAGGAAGAGGAGGCATCCAGGGAAGGAGTCCAGACTGGTTTGTTCCCCAACTGTGCAAGTGCTTCTCTCTGCGCCATCCCCCCTAAATGCCGGAAGGCTACCCCCTCTGTCCTCCGGCCACTCTGGCCGCGGACATGCAGGGCCCCTCAGGGGCTCTTCTCCCCCTGCTCCCCTTCCAGTGGCCTAGAGCTTGGGCAGGGCCTGCAGGTGCACCAGGATCTGCCACCAAAAGCACGAGACCAAAACAGAAAACAAGAAGCCCGGCTCCTGGTCTTTGCCGACCCTGTTGCACCACAGCCCCAGTCTGCCAACTCCGGATTCCTGCTCCATTTGCTAACGCCCTCATTCGGAAGCGTGTCAGGTCCCTGTGCCGCAAGCCTTCCTGACATGCGAGCAGGGGGCTGCCAGGAGCTCATCCCATCTGTCTGTCCTCCCCGGGACAGGAGAGGTCGGAGCACACTCTCCCCCGCTAGCAGGGAGCACACCACAGCGGGCTCCCCAGCCGGCCGGCACCGGCACAGGGGCCCGAAGCCCGGCCCCAAGCGACACCCCCTGAGCGCAGGTCGGCGAGGACACTCGATGTGGTCTCTCCAGAAGGTGACACACACGCTCTGCTCTAATGATAAACAAGCAAAACAACCTGCTGCTCCAGTTACTCCTCTCTCCAAGTCAGTTCTGCTTTCAAACTTTATTCCCTCAAGTAATTACTAAAAAATTGCTCTCGTAATTATTAATAAGCCTTTCATAATAACCACTCCATGAATAAAACAGGGCTTTAATCCCAGGGAAATAAAAACCAAATCTGTTTTGAAATCATTTCTATTTACAGCTGTGTTATTACTGTATTTTCCATGGTTATAAAAACCCTGGATACTCTGAAACTCAGTTATCTCTAGATGCCTATGAAAACTTATTTTCCAGAGAAAATTTAGCTTTTACATCATGAACCATTCTTAGTGCATTTTAATTATTTTTGAAAGTTTCCTACTGATTTTCTTCATTTCAGAAATATAGGCCACCTTCAAGTGGGCACATCTCCACAAATGATCCACCGAAAAACTTACACCCAATTTCTAAACTATCTGCACATATGTTCTTCTATTATTTATTAAGCTATAAAATATGGATTAAGAATCTTCCGGGACAGCATCACTAGGTATTACAAGGAAGTAAAGCGAAATAAAAAATCTTTCTTATGTATAAGCAATTGAGGTGTTCCCTTTTCAAAACTAATAGGAACTCATCGTTGGTGAAAAGGATGGCATCCCTGTGAATTAAAGACATGTGGCACTTACAGAAACAACCTACCTCTCTCAATATAAATGCTGGCACCTAAACATGGAAGGTAAAAACGACCTCTTATTTATAAAAGCAACCTATTTCTAAGACAGCTTTCTTCTACAAAATATTGAAATTTTCTCACAATGTACAAGAAAAACTGCTAGTGGCAGTCTAGAATACTTAAATACATCAAAATCTACAGAAAAATTACAGAAGTAACCTCGATTAAATAGTACAAGAAAAAAGATTAAAAGAACAGTTCCCTCTAAAATGTACTGCAATAGATTTGGCATTTATTTTCCTAGTAGTTTTCCCGGAAAATCCACACAAACAAAAACCACTCTTCCAAAGAGGTCTTCCCTTCATTGGCTGGTTCAGGTGCTCAACTGTCAATAAAGTCAAGACTTCAATCCAATTCCCTAGGGTTGAGCCAAGATCACTCTCCTGAGATCTCAGTGAAAGGGCCGCCCAAAGGGCACACAGGCCAGGACACAGCATGCCCAGCCCCAGAACACCACTCCCATCAGGGGGCCCGCTGCCGATTCCTACCCACGTAGGACAGGTAAAGAATCCTGGGCTCTGCTCTCTTGAAAAGGTAAAGCATGCATGTAAGAGGTGTAGAATAGCATCAGCAGATTTTTTTGTTGTTGTTTTTAAATTGCACTAGTTTCTCCATGGAAAAAAATCATGGCTAAATTAACTTACATTTTTAAATGAGAAGTAAAGGGATGGACGGGCACCCTCAAACAAAAGTTGTCCTGAGGGGAGATTTTAAACTGTTAGAGGTTACCGTAGGTTTGCCTGTTACAACATGGTGAGAGTAATTTAACATTTCCTCAGTTCAGCTTAACAAATGCATTTTTATTATTACAAACTAAACAACCCCCCCCAAATTAAGCAACATTACCATACTTGGTGCCTCCAAGTCTAGGTACATTGAAGAACTTCTTACGTGAACTGTCATTCAATGTTTCAATAAGGTATTCAAAAGGATATCCTGAAAAAAAAATTACAATTTCATTAAAAACAGCTACAAAGTACTTTAATTTAAAATGAAAATAACTGGAAAACCCACTTTGTCCAAAAGAATTTTTTGCAGTGCTGCAAATGCTCTCTACTTGTGCTGTCCAGTAGGACAGCCACAGGCCACACATAGCTACTGAACACTTGAAATGTGGCTATAGCCACGGAAGAAGTGATTTTAAAATTTAATTTTTATTAAGTTAAATTGAATCACACGTGGCCAGGATCCATGGTATTGGACAACACAGCTCAAATTATGACTCCTGTCAAACAAAAACAGGTAAGATAACTAATTCCTGAAATGTGGTAACAAAGAATACCAGGGGAGGAAAACCAAGAATGATTTAAATGATGTACAGACTTTAGGAAGACAAGTCCTTAAACAACGCTAAGTACAGACAGAACAAGCTGAAAACCTGACAACTGTCAGAAGGATTGATTTTTTAAAAATAATCGAAAGACAGATTTTTACACAGCATTCAACAAGGTGGACAAAATCAAAAGGACACCAAAACACAAAACTTAGCAGGGAAGACTACTAGTCTTAGACTGAAGCTAGAAATGAACGAGAAAATATTTGGGTGAATCAAGATTCTCGCCAAGGGACCACGTCTTTCTGGTTTTGCACAACATGAAGCTGGGGGTCTCACTGGAGGGCTCCCAGCTCCCAACGTCCTGGGGGGGGGGGGGCGCGGGGGGAGAAGAACCTTCAGATCAGGTCTTTTGTGCAGACTCATGGCTGTGGGTGGGCAAGACCCTCCGTGAGGGCAGCGCCCTGAGCCCAGGGGAGAAGACAGGAGCACAGCCCCTCACGCAGGACGAGTGTTCCCTCTCCTGCTGGGGGTGGGGGGAAGGGGGCCGAGGGACAGAGGAACAAGGGGCAGGAAGCGCATGGGGGAGGGAAGCAGGGGCAGGAGGGGGG
>NC_081569.1:360588-439396 GCF_022355385.1 Mustela nigripes
GGGGGCAGGGGGACAGGAAAAGCAGGGGGCCGGGAGCCGGGGGCAGGGGAGGCAGGGGGCAGGAAGAACAGAGGGCCGGGAGCCGGGGCAGAGGGAGCAGGAGGGGCAGGGACCCTGGTCAGGAGGGTGGGGGGACCCACCGCCGCACGCACCGCCGGGAGCCCGCTGCCCGGAGCCCGGCCTTGACCGCCCCCACCCGGCCCGCAGCCCGCAGCAGAGGGAGGGGCTCGCGCCGGGCGCCGAGGCCCAGCAGGGGCCCGCGGGACCCCCGCCAGGACTGCCGAGCAGCGGCGGGCCCCGCGCAGGCCCCAGGCCCGGGCGAGGGCGGCGGGGGGGCCCCCAGGGAGCGCGGCCCGAGCTCGCCAGCCCCGGTCGAGCGACCCCCGGCGAGGGGAGCGAGCCGCGCGGCGCCGGGCGGGCACTGACCTGCACCGGGGGCGTCCATCTTCGGAGAGCATAGTATCCCTGCGCGGAGGGGACCCGCGGGGGAAGGCGGGGGAGGCCGGGCGGGGAGAGGGAGGAAGGCGGGCGGGCCGGCGGGGGAGCAGGAAGGGGCCGTCTCGTGCAAACACCGCGAGAGCCGTGGAGCCCGGGCGGCTGCGCTCGCGAGATTTGCCGCGCGGCTATCGCGAGAGATCCGGACGAGGAAACAAAGAAAGACATGGGGCGGTGCTCGGGGGTGGGCGGGGCGCTCGGGGAGGGGGCGGTGCTCGGGGAGGGGGCGGTGCTCGGGGAGGGGGCGGTGCTCGGGCTGGGGGCGGCGCTCGGGCTGGGGGCGGCGCTCGGGCTGGGGGCGGCGCTCGGGCTGGAGGCGGCGCTCGGGCGGCGAGTTCCGGAGGAGTCGCGTCGCCGCCCCCGGACCCTCGGCGCGGCTTCTCCGCGTTGCTCCGCCCCAGCCCCGGCCCCCGCGATCTCCCACAGCCCGGCCGCCGAGGGTCCGGGGGCGCGGGCCGAAACGGTTCCCAGGCCTTGCCTCCCGGCAGCTTCCGCGGCCTCGGCCAATGGCCCGGTTCTTCCCTTCCCGCCCCGGAGGCTGCGCTTGCTGTGCCGGCCGCTCGGCGTCGGGGTGTCGGGAGACACTAGGGCCCCGCGCTGCGCCCCGAGCCCCGAGCCCCGGCCCGGCCCGCCCCGTCGGGGTCTCCGGCCACGCTCGTGCCGCTCCCCAGCCTGCGGCGCCGGAGCCGGGAGACGAGCGTGTCCTCCGGCGCCACGTCCACAGACACCCCGGACCCAGGGTCTCCCCAGGACACTCCCGTGTCCCCCCAAGCCCAGGAGTCCTTCCCAGATGCCTGCCTGGGCGGGCGGCAGCACGGTGCACCCGCGGCCCGAGCCCGAAACCCGCGCGTCGTCCTGGGATCCGTGCGGACCGGGTCTGCGCCCCGCCCCGTCCAGCCGGACCGCCTGCTCCCGCCGCGCTGCAGGGCTGAGACGAGCTCGCCGAGGGAGCCCGGCACCGCGGACTGCAGCCTTCGCTTCCCCGCGGTGAACAGACTCACCCAGCCGCACCCAGCCACTCGGGCCTCGCGCTCGGTTCCCGTGCACGAGCAAGCCCACAGGTTCCGCGAGTCCTTCGGGGTCGGCTGCCTCACACCTCTGGGTGCCCCCTTCTCCGGAGAACCTCTCTGGACAGAATCATCTCGCTCACTGTGAAAACTTCTGCCCTCTCCGGCCAACCCCGGCTCCTCCTCAGGCCCTGGTCCGGATAGTGTTTCCCACCCCAAGTCTTTGGGAAAGTGAAGATACGTTTCCCTCTCGCGCCCCTGGGTGGCTCAGTAGGTTAAGTGTCTGCCTTTGGCTCAGGTCTTGATCTCAAGGTCCTGGGACTCAGCACCCCCACCCCCACCCCATCAGGCTCCTTCCTTGGCAAAAAGCCTCCTCCTCCGTCTGTCTCTTACCCTGCTCCTATTCTCTCTCAAATAAATAAAATCTAAATTAAAAAAAAAATGCTTCCCTATCCTATATTGTAGATAATGCACTTCATTACACTTGATTGCAATTGTAGATTTACGGTATTTCCCACATTCTGGTTAGGTGTATGGGAGAGTACCCAAGGAGCAGTGGCTTAAACAATACAGACCTGTAATTACCTCCCGTGACAAAACCCACAAGAGCTGTCCCCGGGCCACTGCTGCCGTTCGGTCACACCATCAAGGATCCTGTCACCTCGAGGTTACAGAATGCCCCTGTCATGCAGAAACATAATGGTGTCCTACAACTTCCCAAAGCAGGGGAGAGCTGGTGCAGACCACCTCTCTCTTCTTAGTACTGTTTCTTAGTGCAGTCTCCATGCCCAACTTGGGACTTAAATTCACAACCTCAAGATGAAGAGTCCCACGCGCCCTGGAGCCGGCTGGGCGCCCCAGAGCATCTCTCTCCTTTGACCAACATGACTTCCGAAGATCCTCTCCAGACCTCTCTTTGACCAGAAATCAAATCAGTCCTTCTCCACCCCCATCAAACCCAACACCCATTCAAGGCATATAATTTTGGAGTGTCTCCTTTAGTACCCTGGCATGAAATTCACCGATAACTTGCACAAAACAGTAAAATAATCTACATGATGCCCTAACTGTAATATAAAGGAAAGACAAAAGTAACTGATTAGAAAATACTGTTAAAATATATAGGACAGGCATGTCTGTACTACATGATGTAATGATGTCTCAGATGCTAGCGTCTACTTACAGTGGCTTTACAGAACACAATATTAAATGCTTTTTCATTTACATTTGACATTTCAAAATAAGGATAAATATATAGTGCATAAATATATATCATGAAGACATATATATGATAAGTGCACATACATGATATCATACAGGCCATGGGGGGGAGAGTAATAAATGTATTGATGACTCCAATGCTGGAAGTGTTGTCACTTTTGATTTTCTGAAATAGTGAACAATTCTTGGTAAAGTGCCAAACAAAGTAAATTTCAAGCTTTCCTCTTTCTACGTGATATTTGCATACCTGGAAAATTCGGTGTACATTAAAACCATACCCAAAGTACTTTTATTCGTAAATGGCGTTAAGTTTTAGGCGCAGATAATTGTAAACAAATCTGTTGTTACTGCTTTTCTATTTGTGAGTGTGTTATGCACCCAAACACCTGGCAGCGTGTTCAGTGGGGGCGCTTGTCTGCTTCTTTCCTGTGTAGCTGTGCACTGTGGAAAGCAGGCAGTCTGACGTTTGTTAACTCTGCCGAAAGTGCTCCCACACTACAGCAACAACCAAAAACACCCTCCTGTTTTCTGAATGTCTTGATTCCACTGAGAAGCACTAACTTAGATCAATCACCATGTGTCCTGGGGCTGGACTCATTATTGCCTTTAAAAAAAATAAAATAAAAAAGCTAAGAACTTTAGCCGCCTGGGTGGCTCAGTGGGTGAAGCGGCAAATGTGGTACAAGCATGTGGTTAAACGAACTGTGGCCCATCCTCAGGGTGGAGGATACTCAGCGATAAAAAGAAAGAAACCAATAGTACAACAACCGGATGGACCTCCAGGGAAGGACATTGAAGGGAAAAAAACCAATTCTAAAAGGTTCTATACAGTATGGTTCTATTAGCACAACATTCTGGAAAATGTAGAAATTACAGAAACGGAGAACAGGTGAGCCGCTGGCCAGAGGCTCAGGGAGGGCGGAGCGCAGCCTAGAAGGGGAGTGGGTGGGATCATAAAGGGGCAGCACGAGGGACCATTGGAAATGGTCTGTATCTTCACTGTGGTCATGGTCGCATGAGTGGTAAAATCACATAGAACTCTCTCACACACACACACACACACACACACACGCACACGCACACGCACACGCACACACACACAGGCCTGGCAAAAGAGCAGCAATCTGAAAGGTGAAAAGATTGTATCAATGTCTATATCCTTACTTTGCTACTGTGCTTTGTTACATCAGGGAAGACTGGGTGAAGAGTTATACAGCCTCTCTATTACTTCTTACAACAGCATTTAAATCTACAAAGATCACAAAATAAAAAGGTTTAAAATGGGTGAATTAGAGCTCTGTGAACTTGTTTATTTTTTAAAGATTTTATTTATTTTATCTGTCAGAGAGAGAAAGCATGAGCAGGAGGCAGAGGGAGAAGAAGTCTCCCCGCAGAGCAGAGCTCCCGATGCGGGGCTCTATCCCAGGACCTCAGGATCACCACCTGAGCCAAAGGCAGATGCTTAATCCACTGAGCCACCAGGCGCCCCCAAAATTGGAGTTTTTATTAGCAAGGAAGACGAGGGAACATCGGCGAGATTGTCAACCCCCAGTGTCTGCCACATACCAGCAGACTATACACTCTGGGAGGACCCATACTGTCTCCAGCATCGAATACAGCACTGGGAGCAGAGTAGGTACCAATTTAAAGCCTGTCCATTGAACCAAATGAACTGTTCGAGGGTGTCCATCTGGCCACACCAGAGTAAAAACAAAGGCTAATCGTTTCGTTCTCCTTTTAACACTTAGAAAATGTGCATTTGGTTTTTATTTAGAAGAGAGATGAGGGAGTTCAAGAAGAGCAGAGGAGGACCTTCCCCCAAAGGCCACACACGGACCGCAATCTCCTGTTGATCCTATAGGTCACCCTTAGGAACTCCATCTCTCTGCCTAGGTCCCAGCAATTTTCCCCAACCACATCCGCATTCTTCCAAGAGATGATCTCACAATACATTTGTCTCAGGTCCCCTTCCTGCTGGGATTTTTCACCCTCGTGATACTCTGGTGCCCTTAGACGGGTGCCCTAGGCGGGCCCGTCTCTTTTTCTTCAATTAAACTTTTTATTTTGGGAAAAAAGTTCAAGGGTACAAAAATTGTGGGAAAATTACAATATGCTTTCTCATACCTGCCACCTAGATTTATTTAGTGTTGACATTTTGCCACATTTGCTTTATCTTTCTCTCTGTTTACACACTGCATAATGAGACCCTCAATATTTGGGGACATTTATTAGTTTGTTTTTCAGCTTGAGGTATAATTGGCCATAACGCTGTGGAAGTTGAAAGTGGACAACGTGATGTTGGGAAAACATGCATATTTGGAAATGATTACTACAATAAAGTTCATTAAGATGTCTGTCACTTCACATAGTTATGTTTTTTGTGTGAGAACTTTTAAGATCTACTGTCTCAGCAACCTTCAAGTGACAGTACAGCACCGCTGAGCGCAGTCACCCATCCTCATTATTTCTTATTCTAGCTCTTCCTGAACGATTCGAGAGTAAATTACTGAAGTTACAACGCCTCAGCCCCAAACACTACACCACGTGTCTCCCGAGAACAAGGAAAATCTCCTACACAACCAGAGCGTCGTGATCAAATTCAGGAAATTTAACCTGGCTACAGCACTATTACCTAACTTAAAACATATATTCAAATTTTGCCAGTTGTTCTTTCTAGAAACTTCTTTTCAACAATCCAGAATCCAACCCAGGATCAGGCATTGCACTTAGATGCTGGCGTCTTTTGTCTCCCGTAATCTGGAACTGTCCTTCAGCTTTTCATTTTCCTTTATGGTGCCGACTGCCTTGAAGAATGCGGGTGCACTGTTTGCAGCGTGTGCTTACGTTTCGGTTTGCCCGACTATTTCTTGGGATGAAATTTAGACGACACGGCTTTCGCAGGAATGCCGCACAAGTGATGGTGTGTCCCCTTCACGGCGTCACACCAGGAGGCACCTGACTTCATTTAGTTCCCTTTTGGTAACCAAGCCATGTCTTTCCAAAAATCAGGTCGGGGGTTAAGTTCGAGTCCGTGGGACTCTGGGGTCCAACTGCTATCCCATCCATAGCTTTGTGGGTTGCCCTAGGCTCACTTAGTACGAGGGGTGGGGCGGAGGCCCCCATGCCTCTCTGAATCTTCTCCGGATGGGCTCTTAGTGGCTAAGCCCTGAGTCCTGCCATGTTCTTCCAAGCTACTGTCAGCGCAGCGGGGCGGGGTGCGCTATTTGGTTGCTGATAGTTTCACAATAAATGCTGTATCTTCAAAAAATCAAGAACACCTTGGAAGACAGCTGAGTCTGATCACAGGTAAGGTAGGTGCTGCTGGAGTATGAAATACATACCTGGAGTATGAAATCAAAGGGGACTATTGTATCCTGAAGCAAGTAACTCTTTTCATTTAGCTGTTAGGATTAGAGCACATGTTAGATTTTTTTTTTAGAAACTCACTAAAATCCTACCTATTGCCAGCAAGTGGTTACAAAGTCAGTGAAGACTTACAGAACAGTGTCCTTGGAACTGTGATAAGATAGGAAATCAATAGGAAAGGCTACTATTCCTCAAATCATTAGATCTTTTTTCTAGGGGAAAACTCAGAATTACCATCGATAAAATGAGAGAAGAAGATAAATTTCAAAAAAGGCGATTATGGGCTAAATCGCGTCCCTCCAAATTTCATGTGTTGAGGTCCTAAGCCCCGGTACCTCAGAATGTGACCTTGTGTGGAAATAGGGTCATTGCAGGTGTAATTAGCTAAGAGGAGATCATACCAGAGTACGGTGGGTCCCAATCCAGGGACCAGAGTCCTTAGAAGAGAGAACAGGAATGTGGACGCACAAAGGAACGGAAGCCACATGAAGAAACAGAGCCTCACACAGGGAGCATGCGAGATGGGGGTGATGCAGCTACGAGTTAGGGGAGTGGAGGCGGGAGCAGGAGCAGGTTGTCCCTCCCGGCCCCTGAAGAAAGCAGCCCCCTCCACCCCTGGGTGTCAGCCGTCCAGCCTCTAGAACTGTGAGATGGTGAGTGTCTGCTGGGGAGACCCCCGACTTTTATGTGGTTTAACTTCATAGTCATTTCCTAACGGGTCCCCCTGCCCACCCCCCCCCCTGGTCCCGACCCCCCCTTATAGTCCCAGGATATTCTTCTTCCCATCTGCTTAAAATCCTTCAGAGTCCCCCCATTTCCTTCAAGGTGAAAATCTGAATTTCCCCGCCCAGCAGCCGAGGCCCTTTCGGACCTGATCCTCCCCTGCTGTCCGGTCCTACCTCCCAACACAAGCCCCATCCTTCCCAACACAGTTCCTATGTGGAACGGAGGCTGCCTGGGTCTCCCTGGACACAAGCTAGCCATGACCTGGGTCCTGGGCACACTCAGCAGCTGATGCCCGGCCGGCCTCGGAGTGGTAGAGAGTCCTCTCTGCAGTGTCCTGCTCCCTGGCCTCAGGCTCCATCTTTCTTGCCCTCCTGGCTGCCTGGGCTCCCCCCTCCTAGCACGTGGCTCCCTGGGCTTTCACTCTTGGTGTCTCATCTGTTCATTCCCTGAACTCAAGGGGCAGGTGTTTACCCTCCGTCCCTCTCTCCCAGCGCAGGGCCTGGCACGTGGCAGCGGCTCCAAAACGTCTCATCGAATGTGTGCATGGGTGAGTGAGGGAGTGCGAGAAACCGGCCGTGCCTCTAAGAACCCCCAAATTTGTATAATGGGCACGTTAGGCATAAATGATTCGAATTATGAAGAAGTTCATCCTTTAAAAGATAATTTTCTGCAGGAATTCAGTAAATGGGAAGCTGCCCCAGTGAATCTGAAAACACGACTCGGATTCAAAAATCCCATGATAGACGCTTGACTCTTGGACGCTTGGTACTTGGACACTTTAATTTGGTTCCACAGCTGCTGAGCTGAGACCTGTCGCCTTCCAGAATACTGAAGAGGAAAGTGCACGTCACTCTAGGTGTTAAGGAAATTCGTAACCACTAACAGCTCTCCAAACCTCTTCCATGCGAGACACCTTTTCTCATGGAAACCCTCGCAGCTTCATGGAAACCCATGAAGCTCCAGTTCAGGAATTTCTGGCTGCAGGAAGGCTCCCTTCAAATTCAAGCCACTTCTTATCCCGGCTGGAGTCCTTCTGTTTTCTCAGAAGCATGGGGTCGGGCCAGCTCCCTCACCAAGCCCGAGGCAGGGGCAGCTGAGCAGCTAGCCTCCTGGGAAGAACAGCCAAGCACAGCTCCCCTTTCTCTGATGGCTGACCTCAGCCTGGCCCCGCTCTGGGGCTGGGGACGCACGGGAGGTTAGGACGGCTCCCGACTTATCTCTGAGCCCAGGCAGGACACAAGCTCTCAGACAATGTTTCCACAGAACCAGAAAACAATGTTACTAGAAGGCAGTAGCATTTGAACTCAGAAACTTTGTGGTCCGGATCTTTCTCAGCCGGCACTGTGGATGTTTGATACCCATTTTCTCCTTCTTCTGCCCAAACGACTAAGACTTTCCTTTGGTCAATTCGACCCTTCCCCATTCCCCACGCACAGGTCCACCAATGGACTTAGAATTTGGCTCCAGAATTGGAAATAAGCATCATTAGAAGCAACAAAGCACAACACTTTTGCTGAGAAAAGGAAGCTTTCCTTTCTCCTCCAGAAGCTGTGGGGAATGAGGTGGTGATGTCTGGTGCTACTGCAGCCACTTCACCACCACCATGGTGGGCCCAGAGCTGTGACATCCACTGTGGGGAAACTGAGAAGAAAACAAAGAGTGTGGAAAACAGAAAGGAGACACAGAGGAAAACGGGGTCCTTGGTGTCATCCTTTTAGCTTGTGGATCAAACCTTTCCTGTTCTCCACAAGTACTTCTAAAAAATTTTTTCAGTTCTGTGAGCCAATAAACCCCTTTGTAGCTCCAGTCAATTTGTGCTTTTGTTCATTTTTGGTAATTTGCCTCAAAAGACCTGATAGCACTTAGTAGCTGTGCAATTTTGGGCAAATTACCTAACTTCTCTGACCTGTGGTTTCCTCAGTCATAAAGTTAGGACAATAACAGTGACAACGATGACAGACCATCAAATGTACATTGGATTGGCTTGGATTGGTTTTCTTTCTTTCTTTCTTTCTTTCTTTCTTTCTTTCTTTCTTTCTTTCTTTTTTTTAAAGATTTTATTTATTTATTTGACAGACAGAGATCACAAGTAGGTAGAGAGGCAGGCAGAAAGAGGAGGAAGCAGGCTCCCCACTGAGCAGAGAGCCTGATGCGGGGCTCAATCCCAGGACCCCGGGATCATGACCTGAACTGAAGGCAGAGGATTTAACCCACTGAGCCACCCAGGCGTCCCTCGGATTGGTTTTCAATAGTGACTGGAACAAACCCAGTGGCTTAAGACAACACGGTTGTATTATCTCATCGCTGTGAGGTCAGAATTCTGATGTGAGGCTCAGGGCTAGAACTGACGTGTCCACGGGGCTGCGTTCCTCTCTGGGGGCAGGAGGGGAGAATCATTTCCTTGACTTTTCCAGTTTGCACAGGCTGCTCTAACTCCTCGGCTTGGGCTGCGAGTATCTGCGGTGCTGGCACTGCTGCGGCGTCCCTGGGACCTCTGGTTCTCCGACCTCCCTCTTTTACTTATAAGGGGATTTGTGATTACAGGACCAGCTGGATGATCCGGGATAATCTCCTTTTCCCAGGGCTGGACGATTAGCAGCCTTCATTCCTTCTGCAGCCTTAATCCCCCCTTGCTGTACTGTTCGCACAGGGTCCTGGGATTAGGACGGACATCTATGCGGGGGAGGCCCGCGGGCCTTATTCTGCCTCACGGGGTCCAGCCTGGGGTGGACACCCCTGCCGTGCTCGCTGAAGCACAGAGGAACACTGAGGCAGCTGGGGGGACGAGAAAGTCTCTCGGGGAAAATGACGTCTACGCCGAGCCCACCGTGACATCTGGGGTTGACCCAATAGCTCAGGCATGGGGCCAGGCACTTCGCTGTGACCGTTAGTGGTCTTCACGCAATTCAAACTGAACCGCAGATAAATACCCTTAGTTCCGTGTCACAGACTGAGAACCGGAGGTCCAGAGATGTCGTACTACGGCCCCTCGTGCGCTGGCAGGACTAGAGAGGTTTCCTCCAGCGAAGAAGACACAAAGGTGGGCAGATTCGGGTGTGGGAACCGGCGGGCTCCACGGGGGGCAGCAGCACAGGGTGCGGGCTGCCAGGACACCACACTGCGCTGGCTGGGGGGCTTCACGAGCTCTCAGGGGTCAGAGACAGGCGAAGCTGGCCCGTCTCGGGGTTTCTCCGCAGGCTGGGTCACCTTCCGCGGCGTGCCGTCTGGCCCGATGCGGGGTGCTGGCCAGCCACGGGGGGGGCCTCGTCCGCGGGTCCCTGTGGGCTCCTGCTGGGGGCTCTGCCCGCCCCACCGTGCTTGGTGCCCAGAAACCCCTGGGGGGGGCGGTTTGGAGGGAAAGCTTGGGCGAGACCGACCACATGGCTTCAGGGGCAGCCACAGGCTCTGGCCCTCCAGCAACGATGGCGGAGAAGCCGAGGACCCAGCTCTGGACCAGCTGACTTTAGAACCTCACCCCATGTAGGCAGCCACTGCTGGGTATGGTTCCCGAGATCCTCAGGGATTAGGACTTGTTTGGACAAAGCCGGAGCTCCACTTTGTAGAGAACTTTGCAGGCCACCTCCCGAGAACCAGATGTCTTCCCCAGTAGGCGGTGAGCCCACCCTAAGCCTCAGGATCCCATTCTGAGCCCCCTGGGAGGGAGGGGGGCGCTGGCTGGCTTCTGCCCCTCCTGTTGGATAAAGCAGCTGAGGCCCAGAGAGAGGGAAGGGTATAGGAGAGCCCCAGCTTCCCAGGGATTCCTGTGGCCGAACGCTTTCCTTGGAGCCCCACCACCTGTCGCCCTTGAAAGAATAAGGGGGAACACAGCATGCAGAACGCCTGCCCCCGTAGGAACCCTCAGAACGGTGGGCTGCTTGAGGTGGGCTGGAGACCACACCCCTCAGGGAGGGTCTCAGCCAGTGCGCGCCTCCTGCAACAGGTCCCGCCGGGCCTCCTCCTGCTTCTTCACGGAGAGAGCCCACATGCTGGAGGGACTCGCTCAGACTTGGCTGATCCGGGACATCTGGCGGGAAGGCGGCTGCGGCGAGAAGGGCCCTGGGACGTGTGTGAGCTTCTGCGCAGCTCTGGGTGGTGTTCCGAGCAAACGTGCACGTGCCTTACATCCTCTTGCTCTTTTAGGAAACACGACCTTCATATGGCACAGAAATGTCGCCGCCTGCCATCTGCCGAAGCGTCGGGGAAGACAGGGCGTGACCTGCGGAATGCCCACTCCGCGCTAAGCCCTTCGGACTCCTCGCTCCCTACGAAAACCCCTTGGGCAGGCATTATGATTCCCACGTTCGCACAGGAGGAAATTGCAGCTCAGAGAGGGTGAACGACTCGCCCAAGGCCACACAGATCATGGATGGCAGACTTAGGACTTGAACCCTGGTTAGCTGAACTCAAAGGAAGGAGGTTTTCCAAATCCCGAGATGCCTTCCTTTCAGGGAAGCATCAGGGACTCCCGGACACCAGGCTGTGCCGTCTGAGCTCCTGGCAAGTGCAGGCATTCCTTCGGCGGAGTCTGTCAGGCCCACAGGCTCCAGCCAGACGTCTGTACGCCTGGGGTTTGCCTCTAACCAGCTGTGATCTAGGCTCTGACTTGAACAAGCCAAGTTCATCCAACTTTGAAGGCTGAACTAGTCCACACTCCATATCTCCCTGACCTGAAAGTCAGCGATTCTGTGGTAAACCCCGTGGCCTGGCTCCCGTGGTACCTTCCTGGACCACAGAGGCTGCCCCACGTTGACCACATTCGCACGACTCCCTGGCAGGTCAGGATTTGGCTGTGATTTGAGTCTGAAGCTCTGACTCAGAACTGGATTCTGTGGAGAAACGGGCGTGTGTTTTGCTGGAACAGAATGGAGTGGGGGCTACGCGGCGAGGACAGCCTCTTGGGGGTCACGCGCCTCCAGCTCCCCTGGTGGCTCGGTTCTGTGAGCTGATTCTCGAGGGTCTCTGCGCCCCTCCCGACCAGTCAGGGAGGTTCCAGTGGAAGCAGGAATGACTGTCCGAGACCCAGCGGAGCTGCCACAGCTCCAGCACCACACCAAGGCTGCTAACCTCTGGAAGCTTCTATGATGGTCCAAGTCTCACGATCAGGATGCCACCACAGTCAGAAGATGCAACCGCAGCTACACCCAGAGCCGTGCTGGGCCTGCTGCCATCCACCCCAGCGACTGCCATGTGTTCGCTTCCTAACACGCACGAAGGTGGAGGTTGGACACCGGCGTTTCTGCAAGATCAGCAGACCGGGATCCTCCTCACCTCCGACCGGAGGGACGCCCATCTGAGCCCTGCTAAGCTGGCTCCAGCGCCCCATCCTCAACTGTCGAGGAAGAGGGGGAACTGAGGCGAAGCCCCATCTGCCACCACCAGCAGACGGGGTCTGTAAGCCAAGAACCCAGACCGACACCTGCTGTCTCTGCTGGCAGGGCGTTCTGCTTGGGAAGACGCCTGCCCAGCCCATGGCCGCCCGACCACGGCACATCCACCCAACCACGGGCCCGTCTACCTGTTCAGCACGTGGCCATCCGACCATGGACGGGCACGTCCACTTGTCCATTGAGCTGAAACCTGTGCTCGTCTGGCTCTCGCCCCTCCACGCTCTGCTTTTTAGAGGCAAACACAATGAGCCAGCTCCTGCGTGCGTACGTCAGAGATCTTAGGATGGTGACCGACTTGGCTTTCAGACGGTCACCCCCGAGGACCGCCTGGCCCCAAAGTCCAGCCACAGAAGCCGGGGCAGAGGGAGTGGCAGGGACCACCCGTCACCTCCCACGGGAGAAGAGTATAGCCACTCTTCTCTTGGGTCTTAGTATAGACCCAGTCACTTGGAAGCCACCGTAAACAGTGCTTAAATCTGGTCACCAGAGGGCGTCGAGGTAAGCGGGTCTCGGTCTTGGTGAGGACCGGCAGCATCTGGAGGGCTTCCTCCTGCAGGCACTGGGCCACCGCTGTCTCATTAAGGAGCCAGTGGCTCAGGGAGCTAGCAGGTGGCCGCTCATTACCCCACCTTTCAGAGAAGGGCACCTGCAGGTCAAGTGACTTTTCTCACATCATGCTAATTAAAACCTTCTGTAGCTGTTATTTGTTAAGTTCATGGGCTCCTTAAAAGCTCTGTCCGTGATTTTATTTTATTATTTTTTTTTTAAAATTTTCAAAGATTTTATTTATTTATTTGTCATAGAGAGAGAAGCGAGAGAAAGCACAGGCAGACAGAGCGGCAGGCAGAGGCAGAGGGAGAAGCAGGCTCCCCACCAAGCAAGGAGCCTGATGTGGGACTCGATCCCAGGACGCTGGGATCACGACCTGAGCCGAAGGCAGCCGCTTAACCAACCGAGCCACCCAGGCGTCCCTCTGTCCGTGATTTTAAAAGCTTAATTCACTCACCAACCACTTTGACGCTGCCATTAAGAAGAGGAGTCAAACAGAAAAGAAGAGGCAGGTCCCCCTCATTCTGGTTTTGTGTGACTGTCAGAGAGTTCGGTGAAATAAATGATCTGCCTTTGGCCCCAGAATTTGTTTATCCATAATACTTCTTGGTCTCCTACACTGAGTAAATATTATGAACTATACAGACACCGAGAGCTTGACCCCAAGAAACAGACCGTCCGGTGGGGCATGGCCACGTGTGTTGGCCAGAGGGTGAGGAGCCGCTCCCGCCGGGGCAACAGGCTAACGCTTGCAAGACGAGGGGAGAGACAGGAAAAGAAGGCACGAGCATCCCGTCCTTACCGTGGGAAACTCCTGAGGGGCCGGCCGGGCGTCTGGGCGCCCTGGTCCTCGTCCTGGATCTTCTCTCCAGCCTTCCTGTGGACGCGGGCACAGCCAGGATCTTCCTGGTAAAGTCCACCTTGGCTGGAGCTCACCTGGGTTGCGGCTGGTGAAGAGCACTTTATGGACCGTGACAGGAGAAGAGAAGACCAGGCCTTTCGGGCAGATCGAGCAGATTTGCAAGGACAAGTGTGAACCTCTAAACATCCCTTTCTTACCAGGTCCTCGCCCTGAGGGTCACACACTGGAAGAGTCCTGCCATGGTGCCACGCAGCCCCTAGGAAGAAGCTGGGTGGCGGGGACACAGTCTCCCTGTGTTGTTTTCCCAACCTTCTGCGCATCTGTAATTCTCTTGAAACAGAGTTTTTGGTTGGGGTTTGTTTGGGGCTTTTTTCGTTTTGTTTGTTAGAAGCTCATTGCCGTTGATACTCCTAGAGGAGGTAGCGAGTGATTTACCCTCTGCTCTCCGGAGGCGACAGGGGAGGGCGGGTGGTGGGGGGCATCCCTAGCTGGGAAAAGAAGCCAACACCAGGGCTGTGAGTTAAACCCAAGCCATACTGAGGGGGTTGGCGGGGGGCCGTGGAGGGAAGTGGAGGAAATCCAGGAGCCAAAGGCAAGAATCAAGGCAGCCCCGCAGGCCCTGGGAGGCAGGGAGGGAGGGAGGCAGGGCTGGGGGCCGGGCAGGCAGGAGCTTCCGGTAGAGATGTGAGCAATGCCTCCGGTCCTGTGTCTGAGGTTTGCTCTTACCAGCGCGGGGCGTGACAGCCAGCGTGCGGCACCCACGACGACAAGCGGGGAGGGTTGAAGGGACACAGGCAGGGAGAGCGAGTCACAGAGAAATGCGAGAAGAGGAAAGCTTGGCTGCTCACAGGCCGTGCTCTCTAGCCGGGCACCAGACAAGGAGCCGGGCACCTCCTGGGACCTCATGGCCCCTCTCACCGGTGCTTCAGGGAGGGAGGCCTCCTCTGCAGTGAACTCCAGAGAACGGCAGCTCAAAGAAGCAACATGACTTGTGTCCACGCAGCTGGTCGGTGGCACAGCTGGGACAGACATGGGGGTCTGCCGGATCCGGAGCCCGAGCCTGGAACACACTGGCTGCCACCCCCCGGCCCCCACAGGCTTCGGGGAGTCTCCCCTCAAGGTACAGAAGTGGTTATGAGGTCGTCTCACCCACACCCCACGCTCGGGGGCACACGGCAGGTTTTGTAGCGTAGGACCCGCCCTCCCGGCCCAGGGTGGCTACCACGCTTGGAGGCCCCAGTGCACTGCCAGCCACTGCTGCGGCGATGGCCCGACCCAGGGGCAGCTGCATCACTAAGTTTCATGACTCGTCCAAACTGCCCTCCGCACAGCGTGCTGCGGCTCCAGCTTCTCCACACAGCGTGTGGCTCCAGCTTCCCCACACAGCGTGAGGCCCGTCTGTCAGCAGGAGTCTCCAACCTGGCCCATCTCAGGGCGTCTTTAGGAAAGCAGCTTTCTTGAGTGTAATTTACACAGGATACTCAGGTTGGTTTGACTCGAACATCTGCCTTTGACCAGGGAGCCTCTACTTAAGATGTTTAAATGATGGGACAATCTTAAGGTCCCTCAGACAGAAGGAGTCGCATTCTGCATTTGTGGGGGCCTGACGTTGTCCCCACTGAAGCCCCAACACTCATCACTGGGTCTGTGCTGGGCAGAAGCCCGAGACAGCGCGAGCTTCACGTAGTCATCGTGTCGGGCACCCATAGCCCCTGACGTGGTTGTTACGATGCCCGTTTCCTTGGGTAAGGAAGCAGAAGACAGTGAGCCGGGGCAACACTGGGTTTTAATCCCGGCCGTTGGAGCCCATACACAGCCCCTCATCTCCTAATTCACCGCCCCGGGCTTTCCGGACGTGGGGGCACCCCAGCTGCCATCAGTCACTGCAAGACTCCGAGAACACCCCTTGCCCTCCCTGGGCCTCTGTGCACGGAGGGTTGGAGTCGCTCCCCTCCATGGCCTGGCTGGGGAAACAGGGCAGGAGGTAACAGACAGGCCCAGACCCCAGCCTTTTCATCGCCATCGGAGTGAGTGGGAAGCAATGCTTGGGCAAAGCAAGACACACCCCCGCCCCCGCCCCCAAGGCACACCCCCGCCCCCCCAGCCCCTGAGCACCCTCCCCCCAGCTCTGAGCACCACCACACCACCCTCCCCCCCCCACCCCGGCTCTGAGACAACCCCCACCCTTGGAGGCTGGTGGGTAGGGGAGGCAGGGGGGGAAGGCGGGGACAGGGAGGAGGCCCATATTTCAAGCAGCCGTTCAACACATGCAAGGCAGCCCAGCCCTGTCAAGAGGCCCCCCTTGTCCCAGGAGCGAGTCATACGAGCAGGTGGAAGTGGTTATCCTTGTTCAGAGAAACTGGGGTGCCGGAGCTCACCAGAGGCCCTGGAGGAGGACCAGAATGAAAACCAGACCCTGCAGGGCGGCGGCCACCAAGGAGGAGGGTGGGGGAGGAGGGCGTTTTAAAGCTGGGAGAAGGAGGTGTCACCCCTGCAGCCCGCCGCCAGCCCGCAGGGCAGGGAGCCCTGGGAACGCCCCGCGTGGATCTCCGTCTCGCTGCCCCCTCGGCCGGGCTCCGGCTGGGCTTTGTTTCCGTCCTTGCAGAGCGAAGACGCTGCTGCGAACGTGACGACTGTTTTGCTCCACAATTTGCTGGAATCTGCAGACAGAGAACTTCACTATAAAAGGGATACACGGAACATTGCACAGATGAGGCTCCCCTCCAGAACGCATGGTCTTGCCCAAAGCTCACGGACACGCCGTCCTCTTGAGCCTCCGCAGCTGCGGCAGCCCATGCCTTCTGCCTGCTCAGGGAAGGGGAGACCCGCAGGCGCTCAGCTCCAGCGCTCCTTGCTGCTCACAGATCCAGCCGTTGCTCACCCTGGGGCCGGGGGGCCAGGCGGGGGACTCCGAGACACAAGGAGGGTGGCGGCCCCCGGGCTCAGCCATGTCGTGCCTTTGCTAACCTGGGGAAGAGGGTGTAGGCTGCCACCGAACCAGGACACAGAGGCTGCATCCCACGGCTTTGGGTCCACAGAGAATGAGCAGGGGCTGGACCTGGCTCCGCACACCAGCTGGGGTCCTCAGGCAGATCCCTTCAGAGTCTCAGCCGGTTTGTGCGTTAACAAAACACGAACCGTGCGCATGCACTTCCAGAGCCGCTGAGAATATCGACCAAGAACCACAGAGTCACGTACCAAGTCACGTGCCAAGTCACGTACCAAGAACCCAGCAGGTCACGTACCTCCGTGGATGGCATGTGACCATTGCCCACATTTGTCCCATCGGTGACGTGACGGTTGCAAGACGCATCATTACCTCCCGCCTGGATGCGAAAGGAAGAAACACTGCCGGGCGCCTGGGTGGCTCAGTGGGTTAAGCCTCTGCCTTCAGCTCAGGTCATGATCTCAGGGTCCTGGGATCGAGTCCCGCGTCGGGCTCCCTGCTCAGCGGGGAGCCTGCTTCCCCCCCCCACCCCGCTCCTCTGCCTACTTGTGATCTCTCTCTCTGTGTTAAATAAATGAACAAAATCTTTAAAAAAAAAAAGGAGGAAACACTGCCGACCAACCGTGGCTCCAGGCCCTCCTGTCACGTGGAACGTCCACCGTGTCCTTGTGACGAGTTGTCAGATGCACGTGACGAGGAAAATGTGAGTGTGCGGGATGCTTCAGCAGGGCCCAACCCTGCCGAGTCCTTCATTCATTCGGCACGACGGGGGGTGCAGAGGGAGAAACCCAGGCAGACTCCGCACGGAGCACCCAGCCCGGAGCCCCAAGCCGGGCTTGATCCCAGGACCCCAAGGTCACGACCTTTAAATAACCTCTACCCCCGGCCTGGGGCGGCACGCTGCTCTGGCCCGGGGGCAGTCGTCAGACATGCCACCCCTCCCCCACCCCTCCAAGGCTATTCCCTTCGCACCCAGGCTTCCTTGCTGTGCACCCACCCCCACCCCCAGGGGGCGGAGAGCCACAGCTGCACGGGGCGGCCACCTGCCGACCCTGACTGTGAGTCCAGGCACCCCGGGCCCAGGGCTCCGAGTGTGGGGAAGGCTGCCCTTCCCAACAGCAGCGCATCGCCGTCCACGGTGACCCGTACCGTGAGGCACCGGGGACTGGCGAGGATTCGAGCGTTGGAGCCTGAGAACGGCTTCCCTAAACTCTGGGCGTTCAGTGTTACTCTTCCTCAGAGATGCTGCTATGACCATGACACACAACACTCTCCAGAGCCATTCGCTGGCCGAAACGGGCACATTCAATCCCCACAACCATCAGACCAAGTCCATGCAATGGCTGTGCTCGGTTCATGGAGGAGGGAGCCAGAGCTCAGAGAGGTGAGGTAATGTGCCTGAGGTCACAGAGCTGCGCCCGGTTTTCTCCGCTTGGAATCTGCTGAAGCCAGGCCAGACGAGTCTGTATTGTAGGGTGCTGTCCCGGGCGCCCCAGCCTGTGGAGCAGGGTCCCCGGTCTCCAGCCTCTCGACGCCAGTGACACCCACGTACAGCACGTGTACAACCAACCATGTCTTCCACGTTGTCGGACGTCTTCCGGGGGCAAAACCAGCCCCGCTGAGAAACGCTGAGTTACAGCTGGCCGCCGAGGAAGCCAGACCCCAGACCCCGGGCAGAGTGTTTCCACCGAGTCCGGAAAGAATGGGAGACCCCACGATTCTGGGCACGTGTCTGGTCCGTCTCGGGAGGCCATGTCAGCCTGCAGAGGTCTGTGGCCGTGGCAGGTGCCCAAGGCAGAGCAGGTGGTCAGGGTTCAGGAGAAGCTGAGGCCGAGAGGGAGGCAGCTGCCACAGCAGGCTTCCAGAGAACGTGGGTTCCCTCCGCCCTTTGACCTTATAGACCCATCTACACCCCCAAGTGCCCCTTCTCGGGGGCAGCCGTGCAGAGGGAAGCTAACCCTTTCCCTCTGCTCTATGCGTTCTTCCATTACAAACGTATGTGCTTCTATGGTAAATGGGTGGTACTGGTTTCTCTATCTGAAAATTGACAGAAAGACGGTTGTGACTTTGTGTCATACAGCGATTTTGAGATCTCCCCACAGTGGCGCATGTAGCTTTGTTCACTCCTCACCGCTCTGACCCGTCGCTCTCTACGGCTTTCCTTTGCTCAGCTGTGTCTCCAGTCGTGCGTAGCCGACATCTGGTGGTGACCATCCCCGGAGACCATCCTGTGTGCGAGCCCAACACCTCTGGGGCACATACTGAACGCCGGAAGTGCAGGCCTGCAGGCTAAGTGCCGTGTCCCTGTTCCCCGGACGCTGCCAGGTCGGGCCCTGCTGGGCTACACTAGCACACCCCGCTAGCACTCTGTCCAAGGGAGCACCTTCCCCGTCCGCACCAGCTCGCGATGCTGCCCGTCTCCGCGGCGTTCGCTGACAGACCCTGTCCCCACCACAGGTGGACCCAGCATGCAGACCAGCATCATGTGTCACGTGTGTCTCACAGGGGAAAGGCTGAGAGTCACTGGGTCCCTGAGAACAGCCACGAGTGACCGCCGACATCACGCTGAGGTTTACAATTGGATGACTTGCTTCATGACCCCCGGAGAAATTCACCTCCGCCCGCGAAGCACTAACTGCTCTCAGAACAAAGCGCCCGTCACACTGACTGCCGTGATGACAGAACTTCCCGGCGGACGCCATCAGTGCGGTCTGAACTCTGGCCCACGCGTCCCCGTGGGGGTGCCTCGATGTCCGAGTCACCGTGAACGAGGTCAGCCCTCCTCTGTCCCACAAGGCTCTGCCTGAGGGCAGGTGGAACCCAGGTGGCCCCGGGCTGCAGCTCTGGCCTCCCCCCTCCCCCCACTGCTTGACCAGCGACAGGGGTGGGTGGTAGACGGTCTGTGGCCAGCCCACCAGGGAGAAGCCAGCGTCGGCTCGCAGGGCCTTAGGAGGTAACGTCTGCCTATTTGGGGACGGCCTCTGGCCCTGGGTCTTTCAGACCTTCCTTGCTCACCTCCTGCCCCCGAGTCACAGTCTTCAGGTGCCAAGAAAACACAGCAAGGAACCATGGAGCTGGGTTTGGTTCCACTCCTGGCCCAGGATCTGCCGGGGGCTGATGACCCCGTGGGGAAGGGGCGCTCCCGTGGTTCCTCCTGAACCTGGTGTCAGTGCCACGGGTGTGGTGTCGTGAGGGAAGCTCCGCCACTTAACCAGCCAGTAACTCCAGGAAGCCTCCTCTTCTCCCTGGGCCTCGGTTTCCCCATCTGTGCAGACCAACGGGCATCCCCCAGACCGCGTCCGTACGCTCCAGACTGGGAGGCTCCAAGCCCAAGCCCGGAAAGTGCCGAGTGCAGCAACCGGCCTGGAGGCTGCTTCGGAAGGTGGCACAACGCTGTGAGCCATCCCACGGGGAAAGAATGCTGTTTCCCAAACATCGTTGTCTGTGGAACCCTTTCCGAGCCGACTGAGGAACGCCACTGTAACGTTCCTGGGTCAGGGCTGTGTCTCACAAAGGAAGCATCTTGGAGTCTTTGTGACATGTTTGATAACAGCCAGTGTCCGCTGGACGCTGGCCCCGAGTACTGAACGTGTGTTTTACTCACTGCTCGCTGTGACCTTGTGTGCTCGGACGGCTGTCATTCCCACCCTGCAAACGGGGAAACTGAGCCACAGAGTGGCCAAGAGACACACCTAGGACCACGTGGCTCATAAATTGTGGAGCCAGGCCTCAACTGTATGAGCCTCGGGTCCCAGGCTGTGGCTCCGTGACGAGGGATGTAGGTGCGGTCATCAGAGGCCCATGAAGCCCCCAGCATGGTGTGAGAAGCAGAGGGCGCAGGGGCACAGGGAGGGACCCCCATTGGACCTCGCAGCGCTGGACGGCAGGATCAGCTTCTGGTGACCAAATGCAAGGCTTGTGTCCTGCTTGGAGTGACCTGAGAGCTTGCAAAGGTCCCAAGCACACAGCTACAAGGGAGGGGGAGCTGCGAGCACCCTCACCCGGGAGGGGCTGCCGAGGCCAGGGAGAGAGAGACGCAGAAGTACCCTCTTGCCACTCCTGTCCTTGGGCGTCTGTAGGACCCCCATTCTCCAGAGTCTGCAGAGAAACCGCAGACAGGGTTTTGCCTGGGGGCGGGGCGGGGAGTCACCCTTGTCGGGCCAGACTGGTTGCCCTGACTGCAGTCACAACAGAGGTGTGCCCCGCTCTGCCTTTCTCCTTCCTCCCTTGTGCCGCTCTAGAAAGGTGGCCACCGCAGAGGACGGGAGGGGCCTGTGGAGGGGTCCCTGCGTGAGGTCAGCAGTGGACCCCGTGCAAGGGGACTGACAGCCAATCCTGGGCATCTTGCTCACCTGCAGAGTCCGATAGTTCTTCCGGAGTGGTTGGGGGTTCCTGCATGACAGGCTGTCCCTGAGCTGAACGGTCCCCGAGAGCTGCACTCCGGGACCGAGGGCAGGAGCGGGGCTGGGGACGGGGGCTGGGATGCCCAACTCTTCTCCCCACCACCCTTACCCTTGGAACGCCACCTGACTTCCTCCAGTCTTGATTTTCCCTTCTGTAGAATAGGAAATCTCTTCGCAGTCAGTAAGAAGGGTACCCTGGCAGGGTTGGAGCGCGGTGCCGCCTGCCTCCTGGGACGGTGGAGAGGACCCAGTGAGAAAGTGCCTGCGTGTACGGAGCGCCGATCCCGGCACACACCAACCCTCCTCGTAAATACGAAGGAGCAGCTCTCGTTAGAGGGGACGGGCGGGCTGGTCCGGTAGAATGCCAGGCACAGAGAAGCCAGCACAGACGTGGGGAAGAGAGGGCAGCCTGCTGGCGTCGCTGCCGAAAGCCATTCAGAGCCATGCGAGGCGGCCCGTCTGCTGTGGTTCAGCAGCAGCTCTGCTGGCTCCCCCGGGTGGGACGAGCGCCCGGGTCGCCGTGGGCAGCTGCAATGCCCGGTCACAGGTGCGGCCTCCCCCTCTGCAGCTTTGTCCCCTCAGGACCATCCGCGTGCCCTTGCTGGCAGCGGCCTGCACTGCTTCTCCTTAAATCACGCCCGCCTCGCGGAGCCTGCCTGCTCGCGGGGCCCAGCTGTCTCCCGCGGAATGTGAATGGCGCCTGCCGGGCCGTTTGTCTTGTGGCCTTGGCACTCTGCCTTCTGGACGATGTCGGCAATGTGCGCCTTTGCAGGTTCAGAGCCATTATTCCGTGTGTGTGCGTGTGTGTGTGCGCGCGCGTGTGTGTGTATGTGTGTGACGTTTTCTGGGAGTAGACCGGGCCCATGCAGACGGGAGGACGGCTCTCGCCTCTGTCAGGAACGGTACGGGCCGCATCCCCCTCACCATCTGATTCTGTCCGTCCCGCACGCCTGTTCACACCGGCGGGAGAACCGCAGGGCTGAAACTCCGGGGTGGGCCTTGTCAAACCCAACAGCACACGCGGTCCCCCAAGGTCTCGTTAACCTGCGGTCTGGTCTGTGGGCCTGGAGCCTGGGACCCGGCATTTCCGGGGTGGGGAGGGATCTGGCTTCAGGACCCCACGTGGATAGCCCGGCAGCTCTCAGACTTTCTCACACGCCACGGTCACTGCTGGTGTGTGCGTGGCTACAGACGGCAGCCTCTCAGCCCTGGCGTTTCTCCTTCTGCCGGCCTGGGAAGGGGCCTAGTGATCTGCATTGCTAAGACGTTCTCATGCTGCCGACCAGTGTCCTCTCGTGACCCGGGCTGGAGCTCTGGAGCTCTGTGACTTCTCCCGGAGGCCTCCAGTCCCACCCTCTTGCCGCATCCCAGGCCGCAGGCGCCTCAGGTCTGCCCCATGCTCAGCCGACAACATCCTTGCGCTCTTCACGCTCTGTCTTGAACGGTGACCTTAATGGGCTTCACATCCACAGACCCACTGGCCTCCTTATCCCACGGACAGACGCTCCCGGTGCTTTGATCCGAGCCTGCCACGGAACCCCCAGCACTGGTCTTTTTCTTTCTTTCTTTTCTTTTTTTTTTTTATAAAAGATTTTATTTATTTATATGACAGACAGAGATCACCAGTAGGCAGAGAGGCAGAGAGAGAGGAGGAAGCAGGCTCCCCGCTGAGCAGAAAGCCTGATGCGGGGCTCGATCCCAGGACCCCGGGATCATGACCTGAACCAAAGGCAGAGGATTTAACCCACTGAGGCACCCAGGCGTCCCTCAGATTGGTTTTCAATAGTGACTGGAACAAACCCAGTGGCTTAAGACAACATGGTTGTATTATCTCATCGCTGTGAGGTCAGAATTCTGATGTGAGGCTCGATCCCAGGACCCTGAGATCATGACCTGAGCCAAAGGCAGAGACTTTAACACACGGAGGCCCCCAGGTGGCCCCCAGCGCTGCTCTTTGTATCCGTGTCCCTGCTCGCACCCCCAGACTCCTGTCCCTGGCATCCGCGGGCCATCAGTCCACACCGGCCTATGCCGGGCCCACCACCCAGGATATCCTCCTCTTTTGGGTTCCACTAAGGGCAGTGGACAGCTGCCGCGGACCTGGCATGCGAGGCTGTCCCCGAGAGAGGCAGGAACCACGGAGCTAATTAAGCCAACATGGACACAGGGGCCCGGAACTCAGGGGCCTGCCCTCTCCCAGCCCTCCCACCAGAGCTTCGCAGAGCTGGAATGAATGAGTTTGACCCTATCGACGGATGCCGCTCATAAGGTGGTTGTGTAATGCTTTCTCGAGCAGGACTGGCTTCTGGCCCTGGCCCAGGGCTCCGCTGGACCCTGGCAGGCTTCCAAGCCCATCCCTGCCCACTCTCTTGAGCCTCCCACTGGCTGGTGCCCTCTACATGCCTGGGCTCCGCATCTCATCGCCAGCCACCCCGACCCCTGTGCCTCCCCTGACGAACCCGGGGACATGCCCTCGGACCTTACCCAGAGCCCCATCTCAAGGAGCTTTCTGTTTTATGAGCTGGGCCTTTCTGCTCAGAGAAGCTCGTGTTTGTAGCCCAAGCAGAAGCGAGCAGGTGTTTCAGCGTGAGGGATGGCCTCGAGGCCTTGGAGCCACACTTCTGTGACTAAGAACCTTTGGCCTTAAAGACGTAATACTCTCTCTTCCCAAAGTTGTCCCTAAGCTTGTATGGCTGCTCCTGCCTCAGCACGCCGGAAGAGCCAGGGTTTGGGGCCAGACTGGCCTCGGTACAAGTCAGAGCCCCACAGCTCCCTGGCTGTGTTACCACGGGCAAGTGACTTAACCTCTCTGAGACACAGGAAAATAAGGAACACAGTGGCGTGAGAGGGAGTGAGAGAGGAGGTGATAACGTCCCCAGGACTGTGAGAGGCATTTGAGGCTTACTGGTCTCCCCAGCTGGACCCCAGCACCCATCCAGGGGCAGGGCTTCCAATGGGTCTTCAGACAAGGAACAAGTGGTGGGATTCTAGGCTGGTTTAGTTCCCGCTCAGCTCTAATCTGAGCAGGAATGGCAGGGTGGGCTAAGAGACAGCAGCAGCACAGGAGCCTGAGACCAAGGCCTGGCTGAACTCTTGGCCGCCCAGCTTGAGCGACACCAAGTAGCCCATCCCCCCTCCCTCTGCCTCCGTGGCCCCTTCTGTGAGAGACAGCTTGCCTATGAAACCCAGTCTCTTCAGCCTCTGATTTTAAAGCAGGTCCTGAATCAGCCAGTACAGGCTTCAGGGCTGGGGGAGCGTGTGGCTGTGCTAGGGCCATTCTGGGGCTCTCTTGTCCCTGAGCCTCTCACCCCAGGGCTGCCTTCAGTGCCCCCCGACCCCCGAGGAGTCCCAAGCCTCCACTGCAAACTGGGCTGGTTTTTTTTTTTTTTTTTTTTTAAGTGCAGCTTCCTGGTGAGGTAGAGCAGCGAAAGCTTCCAGAGCCTGTAGGTGGTCCCTCCCCAGTGGGCTTGTAATCACTTCGCGGATTCCAAAGGCTCATTATGTGAAATCCAAGCTGGGAAGCCCAGCGGGTCCCCTCTCCAATCTCCGATCTGCCATCAGTGCTCCCAGCGGGTGCTCGGGTAGCTCTGGGGTGGGAGGGTGAGCCTCTGCGGCACCTGGCGGCCTCGGGCTCGGGGGTGCAGCACTTGACTGGGGCCTGAGCCCCCCACGGGGAGGAGGCTGTGCAGCAAGGAGAGGCCATCCAGGAAGGACGGTCCCCAGCTTGCTCACAATACCAGAAATGAACTTGAAATTCCCTCTGTCACGAGGTGCAGGGGCGGTCTCTGGGGGGCTTCAAAGATTTACCACCTACAGATCCTGCCCCTAAAGAAAGATAATCCAGAGGGCTCGGCGCCCATCATGACTCTGTCCTTTAGTCCTTTATGTCCTGGGCCAGCTCTGCCAGCAAACCCCTCCTCCCTCCCCAAGCTCTCAGGCAGAAATGGGCATTTGGGGGGCAGGCGGGAGGGCTGAGAGCGGTCACACGTCCACTCCCTTCCCAGAGGCTGGAGCGCACACACGGGAGGGGCTGCCCCCGCCCTGGGGTGCAGGGGACTCGACTCACACACAGAGACCAAGTGCAGGCTAACCTTGCCCAGCGCCCCCATGAGACAGAGGCAGCCAAGCAGGTAGGGGGTCCTCACTCCTAGTGAGGGTGCCTGGGGCCGGGGTCCTCCCAGAGAAAGCCCCTGCCAGAAAAGAGGGAAATGTAGGGGCAGCCTGCGGGTGAGGAAGGCTTGGTGGGAAGGTTCGAGCAGCAGGATGCGCCCAGGGAACAAGTTCGCTACCAGTTAGCCAGGACAGACTCCCCTCCTCTTCCTAGCTATGTGGCCTTGGGAAATCACTTACAGTCTCGGGGCTTTACTGCTTTAGGCACACAACGGGCAGAAGGCAGGAGCCCTGTGAGGGCCTTTTCATGCTATCCTTCCTTTGCAAAGCTGTGACCCACCCAAAGTTCTTGCTCATGTGCAATGGGAAAGAGAAGAAGTAGGACATGCAGTTCTAAGTTCCTGAGAGAAATACAACCCAGGGAAGGGACAGGACAGTGGGGAGGGCTGGGCTCGCGTCCAGAGCGGGAGGACCAGGGACGACCTCACTGCTGGTACCGCAAAGATGATCGGAGACGGGGAGGAGGCGGAGGGGCCGCCCTTGCGGATATGGATATCCAGGCTGTGTGAAGAGAAGGAATAGAGAGTGCAAAGGCCCTGGGGTGGTTGCAGGCATGGCCTGTTCAAGGCCCAGTAGGAAGAACAGCACGGCTGGAATGCAAAGGGGAGCAGGAGGTCGCCATGGAAACTGGCGCCAGAAGGACATGGGAAGCTGGTCTCCTTCCTGCGGGGGGGGGGGGGGGGGGAAGGGCGTCGTGTGATCAGAAGCAGCTTGATTAGGCTGGCAGGCAGGAAGCACGCTCAGCGCCAGCATCAGCCCTTGGCGGAGGGCCGGGGCTCTGGGTGCACCTGGGGGCAGTGGTTGGCAGGACCCACTGGTGAAACCAAGAACGTGCTCCCTGACACACGGACTGTGGGGATTCTTGATGCTCCTGTTCTTGGCCCGGCGGGTTCTGCAGCTGTCTTCAGGGTACCACCGGGGAGCAGCCCTCTTCCGTGGACCAGGCACCAGCCCCAGGCTGAACCCTGCGCAAGCTGACAACACACTGTGTGGAGAAAACACGTGACGTCTCAACGGTTTCCCCATCCCGGACATTTGCTTCTGCGCCCTGACCCTCCCTCCTTCCCACCAGGGAACGGATCTGTCCCGAGTGACTTGATGGGAGAGATGACACAGCAGAGCCCTGAGAACAAAGAGGGTTTTTTTTGGCTTTGGAGCCCCAACAGCCAAGTGCCTGGGGATGAGCAAGGGTGTGGTTCTCAGCTTCCCAGAAGAGGAGCAGAGGATGGCAGGGGGTATTTGGGGGGAGGGCATGAAGACTCTGGGAGCTGGGGGCCCTTTGAGAGGGGTCTGAGCTCGGCCCCTTCTCCGTCAGGGCAGCATGGGCACTGAAGGGGTCGCTCTGCGGTGTGTCCAGGCTGACGAGGTCCGAGCGAGCCTTCCCCTTGCTCTCTGGGTCCAGCGCGTGCAGGTACTGTTGGCGGACGGCCTGGACAGGACCTGGCATCCCGAGAAGGGGTGGGGACGCCGCCATCCCCGCTCCCAGGCGGAGGGCTGAGTGTGTGTCCCATGGAGCCCCTCTCGGGCGTTCCCTCCTCGAGTCCCCGCAACGACCAGTGAGGCAGGCAGGGCGACTGCTCGTCTTACAGACCAGGAGCCTGCGGCTATGAACGGCGAGTGACGTTGCTCAAGGTCCCAGGACAGGAACAGGACGGCCTGGATCAGAACTCTGCTCTCCCTGTCACGGCCAGCCCCGGCGCCTCACTGGTGAGGCCCACACAGACCCCTGAGCACAAGGAGGGCGCTCACCGCAGCCCGGCCATTCTCCATGCGCGCCCCCGGAGCCCAGGCCCAGATGCAGGGGAATCCTGGTCTCTGGGTCCCCTGCTGGCAGGGGCTCGTCGGCAGCACGGTTGGGTTAGAGATGAAGGACAAGACCGTGGGCCGAGGTCATTCCTGTGACAACAGCCGTCCAGCACTGAGGTGCGATGTCCTCCGGCCACTGCCAGTCCAGGCCATGCCGGGGAGGCCCGTCACCACCCTGGGGGAGGGACCAAGACAGGCCTACCCCTTGGACTATAGTCGAGGGCTCCCTTCCCGGGTTGGGCCAGGGTGGGTGAGGTCAGGGCACCCTGGGAGCAGCTGGGGCATCCAGACCCTGCTCACGGGCCTGGTCCGGCCTGCAGCACACCCCTGTCAGGAAGAGTGGGCAGCAAGCCACGAAGGTTGCCCAAGGCTAACTGTGTACTTAGGAGAAAGGACCTGACGTTCATGGACATCTGTGGAGAAGGGGCATTTCTGGTCAGGCTGGATTCGTCCCCCATCAGCATCCCTGGTCACCCCTGGGTGCCAGGTCTGGTCCACACTCCATTCTCTGTAGATGGGCTCGGCGGGAGGGATTCCAAGTGGAGGGTTTGAGGCCATCTTCTTTTTTTCTGGGCACCGCCCCAGACGTGACAGCACAGCTGACCAGCCCAGGAACACGGGTGGGACTTTCCATAGTCACCGTCCCATGTCCATGGACACGAGCCTGGAGGCAGAGGCGTCATGCAGCCTGCAGCATCTGCCCTCCTCTCCCTCTGTCCCTGGGCCCCTGTCTTGGGCCATTCGGCCTCGCCAGCCCTGCCCCCATCATGCAGATGGACACAAGTACTCTGCTGCCCCAGGGCCCTTGCACACGCCATTCTGCAGCCTCATTCTCACAGCCTCCCTGGTCTTCCCTCCTCCTGCGTACGCCTGCTCAGCCTCTCAGCTGGGTCCTCGCGTCCTCAGGGAAGTCGGCCCCTGTGTGGCTCTCATACTCTGAAGTGAGCCTCGTTCCCTCGGTCACCGTGGACATGTCATGCGTTTTCATGCATCTCCCATCAGTGTCTGTCTCCCTCTCACACGGTCAACTCCCTGCGAGTCTGGACGGCGGCACTGGTGCTCCCTGGGCACCAGCTGACGAACAACCCTGGAAGTCAGTTTATCACCCTCCTTGGACGGAGGAGTCCTCCAAGGCCCAGAGGGGAGAGACTTGCTCAGAGTCACTGAAGTCCTCTAAGGCCCAGAGCGGAGAGACTTGCTCAGAGTCACTGGCAATGAGGCCAGAGGCGGGTCTGAATCCGACCGCTCCGGCCAGCTCCCACTCTGCTCACATCGCCAGCTGCGTGCCCGCCAGCCCTCCCGTCTGGGCCTCGCTGTGGACTGACACACAAGGAACCGTCGCTGCGGCGTCAGCAGGGCCCTCGTCCAAGGAAGGAGCTGCGTGTTCTCAGGCCCCGTCAGGCTCTTACTGCTCTGCTGGAGGCACTGTGCCCCCGCCAGACTCTGAGGGCCCCCCAACCCCCATCCAGCCTGTGGGGCCCTGAGCTTTGAGGTGGTGAGGCAATCACATCCTGGGCTCCGGGCTCTGGGCCTCTCCCCCATGAAGGCAGCGGGCCATGTGCCCCCAACTGCACTTTGGGAAACTGCCCCAGGACCTAGTTCACGAATGGCCTGAAAAAGGGCAGCTCTGGGTGCATATGGAGGCATTCTTGGAAAAGCTCTCCACCCTCCTTCCTCCCCTGCTGGAGCACTTGTGCTGCCAGGAACCTCGGAGGGGTGGGAGCCGGGTCTCACCCCTTTATTGCTCCAATGTGTGCAGAATCTGTTCCCTGGAAACTTCCCTCCTCGCGCCTCCTCAGAGAAGGGAGGCGGCAGACAAAGGGGCTGTCAGCTGTCCGGTCTCCAGACCCGCCGGCCAGTGAAATGTGTGAAAGGAAGGGTCTGGGGGCCGGGTCACCCTCGACCCTGCACACCCCCCGACCCCTCGTCGCCCCTCTGTTCGAACCGTCCTAACTGAGCGGCTCCTCTAGCGGGGGCCAGGCCTCGGGGGCAAGGACCTGTGCTCCCGGCAGAGCGCACCCCTGCTTCTGCACTAGCTGCCCGAGACCCGAGACCCGTGCTGCGAGCAGGGGGCCGTAACACCAGGCGCTGGGGCTCAGACTTCCAGCACCTTCCCTGTGATGGAGATGTTCTGTGTCCGCGTCCGCAGGGGCGCCGGACCCTGGCCGCACGTGGTGTGGAGCCCTTGAAACGTGGCTGGTGTGACTCAGGACCAAATTCTTTTATTTCATTTCATTGTAATTGATTTTAGTTTCACGGCCCACAAGGAGCTGGTGGTTCCCCTACTGGAAACTGGGAACTGGGGCAGTTCTAGGGGCCAGCCAATCAGCATCACCGGAGGCCCTATTAGAACAAAGCCCCACGGAGAGGGGTGCCTGGAGGGGGCTCAGTCTGCCTCCAGCTCCAGTCATGACCGCAGGGCCCTGGGACCCAGTCTGCGTGTCTCTCTCCCTCTGTCCCTCCCCTCTGCTCATGCGTGCTCTCTCTGTCGAAATAAATAAAATCTTTGGAGGAGGAAAAAAAAGAACGAAGCCCCACCCCAGAACTACTGAATTAAATTTGCATTTTAACAAGGTCCCAGGTGATTCCCACGCAGATTTTCACCTTTAGGGAGCCTTGGTCCAGAGTACAGGCAGGAGCAGGGAGGGGAGGGAAGAGCAGGCGGCCAGTGGGCAGGGCAGCTCCCCAGCCTGCGGACCCCACCCAGGGCACATAGTCGGGGCAGAGTGGTGCTTCCTCTGCGGGACTTGGTTTTCCGGCCTGCGGTGTGTTGGACGCAGGCAGAAGCCGCTGGAGGAAGATTAGAGCCTCGGACGTCCCCTGTTTGATGGGCACAGAGTGAGGGAAACCTGTGGGTGCCAGCCCCGCCTTGGAAGGTGAGACCCAGAGCGACCCTCCAGGACTGCAGCCGAGTTTCCAGCACTCTGGCAAGCCAGGTCGTGATCCAGAATTTCACTTTTAAGTCCACATTGGTGTCGGGCATAATGAAACACATGCTATCGACCGATGAAATTGAACGTCCAAGCTAAACAATAAAATGTTTTATTTACAGCAGATTTTACGTCTCCCTGAAGGGAAGGAAGTTAGCGTGCAAGCTAAGGGTCTGATGAGAGACACACGGGGGGCGGGGGGACACATGGGGACAGAGGGAGGCGTGGGGCGGGGGAGGGGAGGCCAGTGTTTCTGGCCCGAGGAGGGACAGCAGACAGCAGGGGAGTGACATACACAGGACCAGAACCCAGCGGTCAGATCTGCAGTCAGGAGGTGGATGGATGCGGAGGACTACATAGAGAACTTTCTTCTTAACTTAGAGGCCACGGCCGGTTCTGCCTGTGCTGGGAAGTGCCCCCGGCCCTCGCAAACCCCAGCCCTTCTCCGATACACCTGCTCTTTCTTCTTTTTTTTCGGGAGTCGGTCGGCAAACATCTGTGTGCCAGGCTCAGTTCTAGTTGCTGGGGGATTAAAAAGCAGGATGTGAACTCAGAGCTTGTTCTCAAGAGGCCGCGTCCCTGTGGGGCATAAACATGCACACGAGGGCTTTCTAGGAAGTGAGCAGAGAGGTGTGGCGGTCCCAGGGGGCTTCCTAGCGGACACGAGCGGAGTCCCCACAGGAGGCAGGTCCTGAAGACTCCCGGGAGGGGAATTCCGAGGAGAAGCAGGGGCTGGGGGCATGGTGAGGTGGTGGGGTTTTGTTCTAAGCAACCAGGAGTCCACTGCAAGGCTCAGGTGTCCACTGCAAGGTTCGGGTCTCATGGAGCAGCATGTTTCCAAGCGTGCTGGCTGCCATGCGGAGAGAGGACTACAGCTTTGGGGGGGGGGTGGTCTGTGGGCGCCCAGGGGACAGAGGACAGCGGCAGGCCTGGGGGGCCGCTGGACATACGGAGGAGGTCAGGGCCTGATGTCTCCTGCCTCTGGGAAGGCCGGACGACGCCAGCGTTTCCCACTGTGGCTGGAATTTCTGCGAGTCCGAGAGGCCGCTTCGGTACCTACAAGGACCAGCGCCGGCTGGAGCTGGGACGAGTGGTCATCCGCGTGCAGAACATGCTGGAGCCGCAGATGTAAGACTGGAGACGGCCTGGGCCCAGCACGGATGGGAGACTTGGCGGGGGAGGGGGGCAGGTGCAGGAGACCAGGCCAGACGGGGGGCATGTGATCCCTGCCTCTGGCAGGTCCTGGGGCCCTCCAGAGTCCAGGCAGGGACAAAGCGTGGCTGGCGGGGGTGGGGGTCTGGGGAGCTTCCCGCGGCAGCTTGGCCTGGAGCAGGGCGAGGGCACGACCTCCCTTCTTGCCGAAGCTCCGAGGTTGCGGTCCTGGTCATAGCACCTGGTCGACATGCCGCTGTGGGTCTGGGGCAGAACAGGACTTCAGTGTAGACAAGGTCTGGGGACGTTGTGCTGCAAGAAGATGAGAGAAACTGGTTGAGGCGTGGTTAGGGGAGGGTGCTGACCCGTCAGTGAGAGCGGCCAGCAGAGCGGGAAACAGGTAATGGGGGATCAGGGCGGGGCCGGGGGGGGGGGGGTCGGGGAACGGTTGGGAGGAGCGGGAGCAGCAGAGAGGGAGGCGGCCTGACTGTGGGCTGGAGGGAGCACAGGTGGTTCATCTTGGGGAGCAGGCGGAGGGGGAAGGGTGGTGGGACGATGAGGTCACCGTTTTGGCTGCTGCATGTGGGAGAAGATGCTGGGGACTGGGGGAGACGGGAGAAGGGACCAGCCATCCGGGGATGACGAGGCCGACTTCCCGGGGCAGAAGGGAGACGTCAGTCTGGAGGGAGGGTGTCTGTGGCACCCGCCATCCCGTCCCCTGGGTGGGCCTCGGCAGCCCCTGCAGATCCCTCCTCCACACGTCAGCAAAGTGACCAGCCCGAATGGAGACATGGTGACCAGGCGCCCCTTCAATCTCTGCTCCTCCCAGTCTGCAGGATAAAGTCCCCGTTCCAGTGCACAGGCTGCTCAGGCCCTTGGCCTTCTGCCCACCCTCCTGACACGCCTGCGCCCCTCACACCAATGGTCTCCCGGCATGTGTCTGCCGTTCCTTGCCTGAAAAGACCCTCACAGGAAAACCACGGCCATCAGGGCTCAGTTCTGGGAAGCCCTCCAGCCCATCCAAGTGAGGAGTGAGTGCGTCCTCCAGGGGCCCTCATCCTGGCGTCTGAGACCCCACCCCGGGGGTGCCCTCTCCGGGGGTGCAGGCGGTCTCAGCCCCAGGACTGGGCCTGGCACAGACTGGAATTCCTCCTTGTCCATAGCAAGGCCAGCTCAGTGGCTACGTGAAGAGAGGACGGTGGGTCCTTGGGGTACAGACCACACCCTCCTCCTTCTGTACTATATCCCCTGGCCCAGTACAGGGCCTGGCAACAGTAGGGGCTCAACAGACACTCGCCGAGGGGACAGAGCTGTGCAGGCACGGACCGAATGAACATGGTGGTCATGAGGCCCAGGGACGGCTTAGCCCAACCCACAGAGGCCCCAGAGCAAGAGGCTGAGTCCCCCGCGGGACAGGCGTGGCCTGAGGAGAGATAGTGGCCCCTTCCCCAACAGAGAGAGGTCACCAGGTGTCCCTGTGAGGTCTCCAAATCCAGGAGCAGTTGGAGCTTATGACTCACGCCAGCCCCAGGCCTGGGCACGTGCCATGTGTGGGCTCGGGGCTGCATGTTTCATGCACAGACTGTGCAGTCCCATGTCTGCCATGGGACGGGGCCCTAGTGGAGGCCCTGCCTTCCAGCTGAGGGGCTGAGATGCAGGCTGCTGAAGTGACGGGGCAGACAGTGAACCTTGACCTATCTTGGCCTTGGGACTTGTGCCCTCAAATGGGGTGCCCTGAGCCAGGACTACTTGGAAAGGAGGGCCTGAGGCACAGGGTTGTCCTACAACGTTTCCCCTATGACGGAGAACGCCCCGCCTGGTCCCTGACTCTGGGGATCCTGGCTCTGGAGGCTGAGCCGAGAGATGGCCCAGCTGCCCTGCAATGCAGGCCGTGTCCAGCCTCTGCTTCTCTCGAAGCCGGCAGTGGGATCTGCAGGGTCTGAGTCTGCAGGACCCCCTTCTGGGTGCAGAAAGCATAGATTCCAAGGCATCGCCTGGCTGAGAGCTCGCGGTGCCCCCACCTAGCGCGTCCCCATAACTGGGGAGGGCTGACTGCTTTCTGTGCCCGCGTGACTCCTGCAGACCCCCAGCACCAGGGAGTCTGAAAGCAGCACGCTATTTGCAGTAAGGGCTTAGGAGAAAGACTTGAGGCTTGTGGGCATCCCCCAGAGCAGGTGTGGGTCCCTTTCTGCCCCACAGCCAGGCCACAGCCATGTCTCTCCACAGCCCACACTCTGCTCCAGCGCTGCTGCTGCATTTACCCAGGAGGACGCTGTTAAAAAGGGAAAACACACACACACACACACACACACACACACACAACCATCACTGTCTTTAAAAAAGTCATTCTGCAGATAACAAAGGAGCAAGTTAAGATTCCTGCACTTACTTCCGTATTCTCCATTAAATAATTACAGTCCAATGGCTCTACGGAAGCCCACTAGAGAGCAGGTAGGAGGTCCATCGGCCTCCCTCCAGCTGAATGCCGCCTGTGGGCAAGGGCAGGCAGGGACACCTCCTGCGCTATCAAAAGGCACGCCCTCCGCGGTCCTGTGCCACGTGGAAGGGCTCGGCAAGTAGAATAGATGCTGGACACCTGGACAGCACGGTGGGGAGGCCAGACTCCTTTGAACAGTGAGCAACATGGACATCTGTACACAGCAGCCCCGCTTCCCTGCATCTCCTCCCCACCATCTAGGCATTCATCTCACCCTAGCTCAGCGAACCTGCTCTCATTTAGTCCCCACAACAACCCAGTGAGACTGCCACCCTGGTATTATCATCCTGTTTTAGAAACGACACAATGGAAGCCAAAAGACATGAACGATTGGCTAGTGTCACTGGCTAGTAGGTGATGGAGGAGTGTCCGGTTCACGACCACTCTCGGTGGCCCTGGGCAGAGGGGAGGGCAGAGAGGAGGTTTCCACTGTCACCTGGAACCAGAGGCCCAGACCCTTTCCCCGCCTCTCCCTGCCCTCAAGGTTCTGTCTCTTCCCATAGGTCTGAGATCCTCGCCCAGACCCCTCTCCCCTCCCCTGGCATAATTATGCTTGCCTCCCCCCTACAGGTTCAGAGCAGAGGAGCCACAACTCTCACTCAGAGGAGGGAGAGGGTCACGTGCCCTGAACGGACTCTGCCTTTACCTGAGCAGGCGGGTTAGCTCTGAGCCTGGACTCAGGACTGTCCACCAGGGTGGGAAGCGGCCGCCTTTCAGGAAGCAGCAGAGCCAAAAGCAGATGAAGCAGGAGGAAGAGACCGTCCCAGAGAATGATCTGGAACACAACCTGGTGCCATGTTATGGTGGAACTGGAAACCAGCTTGAAGCAGGAAGCATGGGGTCCGTTGTGCTGCTCATCGGTAGCCAAGGGTCTGTCCGCTCTGCCCACTCCCCCCACCGCCCTGCCAGGTGCAGAGATCAGAGAGGCTGATGGTCATGTCACCTTACTCTTGGCTTAAAATCTGCCCTCAGCTGGAGGGAGAGCCCACCTGGAAATTCACAGCAAGAAGACCCATGAGGCCAGGGGACCCTCAAGGCCAGGGGACCCACGAAGCCAAGGGACCCACGAGACTAAGGGACCCATGAGATCAAGGGGTCCATGATGCCAGGGGACCCATGAGGCCAGGGAACCCAGAAGGAGAAGGGGATCCATGAGCCCAAGGGACCTATGAGGCCAGGGGACCCACAAGGCCAGGACACCCACAAGATTACTAAGGCAGGTCGCCCCCTGGAAGAGGGATTTGCAGATAGAATTCACAGGGTCTGTGCACTTGGATCATAACAAAAAAGGACATGTTTATTTCCCAGAACGCGTAGGTGAACTGAGTATTTCCTTCCACTAGGAACGCCAGCAGCACACTCCGGTGGGTCCCTGTCCCACCAGAAGCCTCCGCTGCTTCCCTATCACAGCACGGCCTGCGGGCACCCTGAGACGGGGCTCTGGCTCCTACTGACCTCAGACTTGTCAGCCGCAGCGCGGGATCCTGCTGATAGGCTGACAGACTTGTAACAGTTTGAAGCCATGCTGATAACCGTATTTCAATATAATTGATGTCTTTTGTAGTCTGGTGTATTTTATTGTGTGTATTTACGACCATCATTCTCAGAAGGGGCCTGTGGCCCCAAGGAAATAAAAATGTGAAGCCATCAAGCGTCTGAAGACCTCCCGTGGGCAGAGGTTACAGGTCACGTCCCCTGGGGGTGGGGGTTGAAACACAGACTGGGCTTCGCAGGCTAGGCTCTTGGGGAAGTCAACTCTGAGATGGGGCTCTGCGGGCAGGCAGTGCCTTTGGGATCAATGCCATGGGAGAGAGGAGGGCAGCGGGGTTGGGCCGAGGGAGGACACAGAGGACGCGCAGCCCGGAGGCGGTCCCTCCCGTCCCCACGTGCCGTCCTGAAGCCAAAGGACCCTTCCTGGTTGTCCTGAGTTGGGGTCAGGGGGCCAGCCTTTGGACCCTCCTGTGGACCAGCTCCTGGGTGCGGTCACCCCAGGGAGGGGACAGGACCCCCAGAAGGGGGGGTCGCGGATGGGGGAGAGCTTCTCCGCAGGGCAGGCCACAGGTGTGGTTTCAGCCTCTCCGTGTCCAGACGTCCACCCTGCAGAGCGACCTCCGCACGCATGACAGCGCGAGCGACGCCCCCGCCCCAAGGTCGGGCTGAATGGCAGAAGCTGGGCCAAGCCTCACGTCCGTCGGAGAGCACTGGGCCAACGAAAGGAACCCTACGCAGCTGTTTATAGAAAGGGGGGACGCTACACGCTGCTACAAGAAACAACAACCCTAGGAGGCACATCGTGGACAGAGGAGACGAGGAACCATGTTCAACATGCTGCAGTTTGGGTGAAAAAACAGATTACGTGTGTGAATCCGTGGAAGTTTTCAGCTGCCGGGAGCTTTAGGAAAGAGGGAATCTGTCTGATTAGAAAAGCAGATTCCATTCAGGGTTTTTCGGATCGAGGGATTTTTCGGATTTTCGGGACGCGGGTTAGACAAAGTGATAGCAGAGTCGAGAGGCCAAGAGCAGGGAAGGTAAGGCGGCGGGGGCGCGAGCGAGCCCAGGAAGCTGCGGGACCCTGGGTCGGGGCACATGCCCGAGGCTGTTAGCAGAGCTGGCGGGTGCAGTCCCGGTGTCTGGAACCCTGGCGGACCCGTTCCCCACCCACCCTGCTGGAGAAGCCCGCACGAGGAAGGGCTTGGGAAATAGGAGCTGGAGGGGTTAGCCTCTTGGGGTGCAAAGAAGAGCAGGGTGGGCGGGTCTGTGGGGCCCCATGCTGGTGTCGTGCATGGTTAAGTATGTCTTCATCAAATTCCGAGCGTCACCCGGGGACCACAGAGACGCCGTCCAGGGCTTGCCTCCAGGAGCTGCGGAGCCGTTGGGAGGCCGGGTTCCTGTTAGGTGCCCCCTGGAGCCTTACAGTCTGCACCACGAGCACACGCTGGGTCTCGGAAGCAAGAGGCGAGCCTGGCATTCCCACTCGATACACTGGAAAGGCCACGGCTGCTCTACCCTCCCACTGCAGAACATCCTGCCAGAAAATCTACCCCCAGTCCTGCTGTGATGCCCCCGGGGGACAGAGCAGCCTTTCCATATGCATTTTTCAAGAGTGTCCTCTTCAAAGCGCCCCTTCCCCTGCCCATCCTGCGTGAGGGCGGGGGAGGGGGTGGAGCACGAGCAGGGAGGGACATTTCCTGTCCTCAGCAGCTGGCCTGCTGCATGATCTCACACCACATCTGCAGCCACTTAGGAGACTGTGGAGGGGGGAGGTTCAGCTCAGCCCCAGCCGCCCGCTGCCCTGCAGGGGGGCACAGCGCCAGAGCCCGGGTGCCCACGACCCCACAGACACGCTCTGCACTCCACACTGTCCTGGGCGGGTGGTGGAGGTCAAGGGCCCCCTCCTCTCGGAAAACAAAGCCTTGTTGCCCCTGGGGGGCTCCTGGACGGTCCAGAGAAAGTATAAGGCAGTCCAAGGGGTCCCGGGGGCCTGGGTGTCTGCCGCCCTCACTGCCCTGCTCCCCTTAAGGGCTCCGCATCAGACCGTCCCCTCTCTTGCTGAGACCGTCTGCACCCGGGCTTTGTGGGCCACAAGGCACTCAGAGCGACCGAATCAGTGTGTCAGCAGCCACAAAGCTTCTGGCAGGTGGTAGGCCTCCGGTGTGACCCCCGTCTTCCTCGTCTTCCTGAAACCCCACAGGCTGCTTGGGGCTCAAATAAGAGCCCCCACCTCCCCAGGAAAGCCTGGGCGCCCTTCTGTCCTGAGACCCAGGGCCAGGTGTGCCGACCAGCCCCCTGCCTAATTCGGGGCAGCCCGTGCAGCTGAGTCAACGGTCCCCGATCTTCATGCTCAGGGATGGCTGTCCCAGTCGAATTCTGAGGGGGTTTCCCATGGGGAGAGGCCAACAGGCTCCCCCACGCCAGGGCTCTGCTCTGTCACTCAGGAACTGCCCCCCGGATCACAGTGACCAGATCCACAGCACAGTGGCGCTCCCCGTGCCTCTGCCTCTAAGGGGAGTCTCCCAGGAAATGTGGCAGGCAGGGCTCCCGGCCCATGTCTGTCCTTACCACATGGCAGAGGCCACTCCGCCTGCACTGGGGCTCAGCCCTCTCCAGCCCGGGGGGTTAAGGCTGCCCACGGCTGGTGCCGACAGAAGGAGCCCGAGGCTGGCATTCCCCTCCATGGCTTCATTTTCCATCATCCTTAAGTTGGACCACATAGTGACCTCCAGCTTGAAGGGTCACCTGTGGCCAGGAAACTTCCCCTGGCCAATGTCTGTCCCTCTCCCTCCGCAGATGCCTCATAGGGGCCGTACCCGGGCATAGAAATATGGAGAGGAAGACACGTGCCCTTGGGACCCTCTCTCTGCAGGACTTACTCGTCTAGCTGATAAGATAAGGCCAGTCCATGCGGCCAGGGCTTTGCCACAGTCACACGCAAGGGACTCCGGGGAAGGCAGAAAACCAGAGGAAAAGCTGGGAGTTTTGCCAGAGGCATCAAGGACAGATTTCCAGTTACCTCCCACTCCAGAACAAGCCCTGTGTGCTCAGGGATGCTGGGGTCAGCAGCCTGGACCAGACTTGGCGGGGCCCCCCTGCTCTGTGACGCCTAGGGATGTGCTGGGCTGGCTGAGGAATGGGCTCCGTGAAGCTCTCCTGTGTGGCTGTCTCAGATGTCTCACACGACGACCCAGAGACTCAAGAATGAGTGCCCAGAGGGACAGAGACGGGTGCCACATGGCCTTTTATGACTGAGCCTTAGAAGACATACCAGTCAGAGTCAGAGTCCTAAGACCAATCAGACTCAAGGCGTGAGGACATCAGTACACCTTGCCCCAGGCGGAGAGGCAGGAAGTCTGCTGCCACAGGTTACAACAGCCCCAGAAGGGTTACCTTAGGGGTAGCCCTGGAGCCGGATTTCAAAGGCAGACTACAAGTTTGCCAGATGGACAACATAGGGAGGGCGTCCCGGGCTGAGGGATCAGCACATACAAAGGCCCGGGGGCGTGAGAGTGGATTGCATTACACGAAATGAGACCCGTCAGATTTCCTAGGAGCTCACCAAAGACGTTCTTCCTGCCAACTCACTAGGCAGCCGACCCCTGTGGGTCCTCCCCAGACTGCTGGGGCCCTGCTGCTGCCCCAAGCTCAGACACCAGCCCCTCTGCGAAGGTTCTGCCCCACTGTGGGTGGAGGGGAGGCCCACACCCCAGCTGCCTGGCCCCACGTGGCTCCCGGGTGGTACCGAGCGCAGGGGGATTCACCACCTGGGAGAGGCTGTGAGTGGCGTTCATCTGGTCCCCATCCCCAGCTCTTGATTTAGAAACCGTCAAGGCCCCCAGCCAGAGCTCTCTTGGTTTGGTTTTTCAAAGCGCGGAAGGCTCTGTGTCCACTGGCTTGAATCCCAGCAATTCTTTCCACAATGGTTAGTTCTTTCAATCGTAGGCATAAAAACTCAAACTAGATTAAACAAAAAGGGAAACTTCGGGTTCTTGTAACTGGAATGTTCTAGGAGTGAGTTTAAAGAATATCAAACAGTACCAGCATCCTCCCTCTCTTCATTTCTCTGCTGTGTGTCTCCATGGTGGCTTCATTCTCAGGCTGGATTCCCCCCAAAAGTAATAATACTCAGCGTAACTAACACTCAGACCCAGTAAGCGCAGCCAAGAGAGGGCATCTCTTCCCTGAACACGGGGACCGTAGTCCCAAAGAGGGGTCTGATTGGTCCGGCATGGATCACATGCCCTTCCCAGAACGAACCACCACCGCCGTGAAGATGGGATATTTTGAATGGCTATGACTTAATCAGATGTTGACCCCAGGTTGGGGCTAGGAGTTCACCTCACTATAATCACATAGAATTGGTTCAGTAAAAAGGGTGGGTGGGTGGGATTCTATAACCAGAAGGGGAGAAGAAAAGTGGAAGACAGACAAAATTTAGCTGCCATGGCCCCAGGGCCACTAGCACAGTTGCACAGTTTGTGCACTGCACGAATGGGATGGGCTATCTTCTGTGTCTGCTCTGAAGGGGTCCCTTTATCAAATTCACACAGAGGCGGCCATGTGGATTACTGCTGGCCTTTGCAAAGTCTGCCACACTCTCCTTTGCCTACTGCTTCTGTACTGCCTGGAGAGCCCCTCCTCGCCCTTCATATCCTAGTCCAAAGGCCCTAGTCTTCCAAGAACTGCCTGGGATAAATCACAAGTGTGCCCAAGAATGATGGCTTCTGCCTCAGACACGGTCACACACGGCTTTCAGTTGTGACTCCTTGTCTAGCTCGTCTGGCCCAAGACAGGCTCCATGAGAACCACAGGTGTGGCTGAGCCGCCCTTCCCGGCGGGGCAGGGGAGACGCAGGGGAGATCCACAACTGTACAAGAGTGGGACAGTCACAGAGGACTGTGTGCCCTCCACTCCGCTAAAGAGAGGCGTCTGCCTTCTATCCCCTCTCGCCCAGCCTCTGGAGACCTTGCCCAAAGGAAGGGGCCTTGAAGGGTGCCTCCAGAGGCCCACCACCCCCAGCCAGAGCAGTAGAAGTAAAACGGCTTTCTTCAGGGAAGAGAAGGTGGCGGGGCTCCATCAGGGCCTCACGGAGGCCATTGCTCCCAGGCGCAGCTGGGGCTCCTGATTAAAACCAGATCCAGGAGTTAGGGGCCTTGGGTGAAACTGGATATCTATCAATGGAAGCAAAGGAAATGCACTATGGGAGGGAGGGAGGCTGGCTGGCGGCCCGGCGGTGCTGGGATGGGCCCTCAGGACCCGCGACGTGGGGTGCTGACAGCCCCAAGAAACGGGAACTGCACGGAGACTTGGGGAACACACCCGCTTCTCTGTTGCTTCTTTTCAGATGGAAAACCTGGGTTCAATGCCACCACCACTCTGATTCCTTCAGGCCACGGTATTTCATCTCTCCGAGCCTCCGTTTGATTATCTGTAGAATGGGTGTGAAAACAGTACCTTCCTGGCCGGCTTCCTGCGGGATTAAAAGCCATGCTGCGAACAGAGCATAGCATGGGACCTGGAGCACAGTGAGCCTGTTAACTCACTGGTGCGCCTTCTCCCCGCTTCCTCTTCCATGACAGCCTCCTTCAAACGCGGTCCTTGATGATCCTCGTAAGGAGACTCTTTCATGTCCCTGATGGCTGACAAGGCAGAAAGTGCACGGGCTCGGGGCTGCGACCCCCTGGAGCTGTGACCCCCGGCTCTGCCATTTACCAGCCCGGCGATTCACTTAAGGGACTTAAGGGCTCTGAACCTCAGCGTCCTCCCGCACGACGGGGACCCTGGTAACGCCCATCCTGCCCCGATTGCTCTGCATGCCACAGCGGTGTTCCTGCTTCCGCTGTGCTTGCCCTCTGGCCAGCCCCTTTTCTTCTGTTTGTCCTTCTCCTCCTGTTCCCAGAGTCATGAGGCAGATACACTCGGGGTGGAGCGTGGTGGGGTGATTGCCTTCAAGCCGCAAGAGAACTTTGTGACCCTTGGCTCTGGTGGTCGGTCTAAAATCACTTGGGGAACAAAAACATTCCCAAAATTCAGATTCACAGGCTCCAACCGAAACTGAGAGGATCTCTCTCCCTTTTTAAATGAAAATGTGTTTTAGATTTTGAAAGTAATCCATGCCCGTTCTAAACAATTCCCAACAATACAGAAACAATGAGTCAACACGGCCCGTCCTCAGAGGTAACTGCCATGAACAGTTTGCTGTGGGTCATCTGGGGATTTGTGTTTTTCCTGGAAAGAGTGGACCATGTATTTTTTATTTTTTTCCCACGAAACAAGATCATCATCACTCATTTTTTGTTAAACGTCTCATGACTTGAGCATCTCTCCACACCAGCACATTCTGACCTCATTCTGTTACATGGCTGGGGAGAATTCCGTGCTCATCGTGGTCAGCGGGAACCCCCCCGCCCCCACCCCTGCCCTCGCCGGCGAGGGTGGACGCCGTGAGCTCTCCGAGGTGAGGACCATGCAGCCAGTCCAACCTCTGTCCTCTACTTTGCACGGAGGGACAGTGGGAGACCCAGGGGTGCAGACAAAGCAGGATCTCAGGGCAGATCAAGGGTCTACAACTCCGTTCCCTGACTCTGTTTCCAGATGTGCTCTTGGCATTGAGTCATGCTACATGCCTCTTTTTTTTTTTTTTTTTTTTTTTTAAGATTTTACTTATTTATCTGAGAGGGAGAGAAGAGAGAGAGAGGGAGGGAGCGCGAGAGGAGGAGGGTCAGAGGGAGAAGCAGACTCCCGCCAAGCAGGGAGCCCGATGAGGGACTCAGTCCCAGGACTCGAGGATCATGACCCGAGCCGGATGCAGTTGTCCAACCAACTGAGCCACTCAGGTGCCCCAACACGTCTATTTTTTTTTAAAAGATGATCAGAGAAAGAGAATATTTGTCTGAACCTATTCCCAACAGTAGAGAAGAGAGGAAAACCCAATGTTAACTATTCCACATGTTTCTGAGAACTGGATTTTTTTCTCAAACTTTCTCAGTTTTCGCTTTTCTCTATATTCTTTGCAAGAGTTCACAACTCCACAAATATTTCCTACGCATTGTTTCTCAAGCGAATGCTGTTTTATTCTGGTATCCCGAAATCCCACCTCCCTGGAGTGCACTGCTCTGAGGACCCGGTCAATCCCACTTTGGGGGCACTCTCCCTCCCCTGCAGTCACCATTACTGATGAGTCCCCTCTCTTGCGGAACCAGAGGGATTATAAAACCGTGCCTGTCATCTATTTTTTTTCATTAAGTAAATTTCTCCAAGTCCTGTAGGTGTCTTTCCCAGAAAGAGAAATCACCCAGCTGTCAGAGGGGGGATAGGCCATGTTTGCAGAACCCTTGTGAGAATTCGCTCGTTGCCCAGAAGCTGTGCTCACCATTCCTGCTAAGCAGTGGACGGCTAAGCCTGCCTCCCACGAGGACAGAGAGTTTGATTGGAAGTGATCCCTGCCCATCAAGTCACAGCCTCTTTGAGCATCTGCCCTCAGAACTTGGTGCTGAGCGGCCCCCAAGGCTTCCAAGCCTGCTGCCTCCACCCGGTCCCCTGCCACCGAGGGGCTGGTCCGAAACCGCTCAGATTTCTGAGTAAAAGGGAAAAGAACCAGCCGCCCACAGTGTTGGTAACATCTGAATGTTGTTAACTTTGTCTTGGGCAGAAGACAAAGGGACCACAGGACGGAGTAGCTCTTTTGTGTGTGTGCTTTTTAAAGATTTTATTTGAGAGAGAGAGAAAGAGAGAGAGCACAAGCCGGCAGAGGCAGAGGGAGAAGCAAACTCCTCCATGACCAGAGATCCCGGTGTGGGACTTGATCCGAGGACCCCAGGATCAGGACCTGAGCTGCCCAGGTGCCCCCAGAGTAGCTCTTTTGTGTGTGACCTGCCTCTTGGGTCCTAAACTCTGGTTTCTGGGAATCAAAAGACCCCTCTCCTGGCCCCTAGATTCTGCCTCCTAGAAGCAGGGCTCCTTGGACAAGTGACTGGTTCCAGGGCTGAAGCAGGAAGTGTACCAACAGAACTTGGAGCATCTTGTCCCACAAAGGGCAATGAAGTTCTCAAAAACAACTAGGGTCCTGCAAAAGGCTTCAGACTGAATCCTAAGGGGCTCTCACCAGCCAAAGGTGGACCACCTCTAGCGACCGTAAGGACAGCAGCTGCAAGGAATACGTTTCAATCTACAAATTCAGAGTGACACTCTAAAAAGAAAAAGATTTAAAGAAAACCCCAGAATGCACTGGTTACCTTTGAAGAATGCCAGGGAACCAACTTCTTATATTGAAAACTAGTAAATAGAAGAAAGAATCAAACATTTATTCTGCTTTTCTTATTTAAATGCATCTCAGGATCACTGCACAGTAGACGAGAGGGAGTAACAATTTCTGGAAGTATTCCAGCTCAGAGATGAAGAGATGAGGCCATCAGAATATCCCCACGTTTTAACTTCTAGTGAAACCATGGATCTAGGCAGCGATCACCCGCGGCTGCTAGCATCACGCATCCTCTAGGGAACACAGCAGACCACCTCTGCTGTGTTCTTGCCAGAAAAATCAAACCTGCATCTGACCGAGCTTCTAGACATAACTACGGGTTTACAAGAAACACAGTGAACAGTAGTATGGAAATGTGATCACCAAATCCAGCCTGTGAGAAGCCTTACAGGACAAACAACCAATCTCTCCAACAAACATACCTAAAAAATAAAATGAGGTAGAAGAGAACTTCCAGAGCTAAGGAGACTTAAAAGAAAAATGAGCCAATCGCAAAGTATGGTCATTTTCAAACCTGATTTGAGCAGCCAGGCCAAGAAAGTTACGAGGCAGTCAGGAGAATTTGAATATTGACAGGATACTTGACGGTATTAGGAATTACTTTTAATCTTTAAGGTATGATAATCATAGTCGCTTTTAAGGTAACTGTCAACTTTTAGAAACATATGCTGAAATATTTATAGGTGAAATCTGAAATGTCTAGGATTTGCTTCAAAGTAATCCAAGAGAGGGAGAGTGCATGAAACAAGTCAAAGGTGTCAAAGGTTGTTGAAGCGGGGAGGTGAGTGTAAAGGGAATGATTACACTATTCTCTACTGTGGGGAACGCTTGAAATTTTCTGAGTTAAAAAAAAAAAAAAAAAAAAAAAGACAGGCACTGTAGAGAGGGACTCCCCAATCTCGACAAGCACCTAAAACAATGACTCTGAGGGTCCCACACTGGGGTTGCTGAAAAGTGGAGGGGCTGGGGCACCTGGGTGGCTCAGTCATTGTCTGCCTTCAGCTCAGGTCATGATTCGGGGTCACACATCGAGCCACACATCGGGCTTCCTGCTCAGCGGGAAGCCTGCTTCTCCCTCTCCTACTCCCGCTGTGTCTCTGTCAAATACATAAATAAAATCTTAAAAAAAAGAAAGAAAGCGGAGGGGCCCTGATGGGTTGGGGTAAGCACAGCAGTCTGTCCAGTTTAAGAGTGCACAGGCAGGGTGTGCCTGGGTGGCTCAGTGGGTTAAGCCTCTGCCTTTGGCTCAGGTCATGATCTCAGGGTCCTAGGATCGAGCCCTGCATCAGGCTGTCTGCTCCGCAGGGAGCCTGCTTCCCCCTCTCTCTGCCTGCCTCTCTGCCTACTTGTGATCTCTCTCTCTCTCTCTCAAATAAATAAATAAAATCTTTAAAAAAAAAAAAAAAGTGCACAGCCAAAGGCTGTCCAATGCACCCTGGGCTGCAGGTAAGGAACTCTGCAGACTTCGTGAAGACTAGTTTTCACTCAATGACACAAGGATGTTCCTGCCAGGATTGAGGACTGTTGCCTTGGGCAACAGTTACATTAAAGGTTTCAAGAAGGCAGGAAGATTCCTGGAGTCCACTCCCCAGGGTTGACGTCTTGGCTGATGTCTTGGGAAGGCATGGGTGGGGTCAGCTGGGTGGGGTGCCCCACCTTGTCTCTGATCACATCCTTGCTGTGTAGTCCTACAAGCTGGCTGCCATGGTGGCGAGAGGGGGTTCAAGCAACAGGGGGCTGAGAAAGATGTTACAATATGAACGGGGTCTTGCATTAAATATTTCAACATTACTTTCTCCTTGGAGAAAGACGGCACACTCTCTAGTTTGTGTTGCGCTGGTAGTTGTCCTGAAGACAAGACTTCGCAGAAATCTACAAGCTAGACGCACCCCTGTCCTTCCTGTTACCTCCGTGTATTAGCAGCAAGTGCTTTTACTTGCAGGTATGGAAGCCACTGCATAACTGGCTTCAACAAAGAAGGGCTTTTTTCTTTAATCACAAGGCAATATCCCAGCGATGGGTAGGGACTGTATTATCTCAGGGACTTGCGACTGGCACCTCCGAGATTCCCTTGGCCTTTTCCTCACAGGCATAGCATGGCTGCAGCAGCTCCGGGCATTGCCATCTCACTCCACACTCCCAGGCAGGAAGCAGAAGTTAGCTGCTCGGCTCTCCTCTCCCATGAGGAAGAAAACATGCTTCCCAGAAGCCCCACAGCCAACTTTCCCGTAAGTCTCTGGCCAGACGCGGTGGCATGGTCAGCCCTAGTTACAGCCCAGCATTGACTTTTGGGGCCTCTACTGTGAGAGGCGGGCAAGGAGAGGGGGCTAGGAATGCCCAGCCTCCTGCTTCGAGATGGACTAGCACACGCGTGCTCCATGCCCAGGGGCTGGTGGGGTCAGTGTGCGCTCCCACGTCCACCTGGCCTGGAGGACAGCGGCGGTGCGGGGAGGCTGGGTTCGGCTTTCCAGCGGTCAGGTGGGCAGGGCAGCACGTGCTACAGAGCGCCCCACTTGCCGTGCGCCCCGGGGGCCAAGCCTGGCCTCAGGCACCACACAGACGAGGTGGCCAGCAATGGCAGGAGCTGGCCAGGGTCGAGCGACGACGCAGGCCCACCGCAGAGGCCGCGCGGACACACCGGGCAGGGGGGCTGGCTGGTGGGCCTGGGGCGCGGGTCCAGGCCAGAGGAGGGGCGGGACGGGGTGGGGCCAGGCCTGGCGGCCCAGGGAGGGCCGAACCCTTCCTGGCTCAGATATGGGAGCAGGTTCCGCTGCGGCAGCGGCGCGTTGCTGGACCCGCGCGCACTGAACCTTCACCCGAGCCATGCGGGTTTACTGTCCTCCCTCAGCGGGGAGGACAAGGCCCTGCCATCCGGGGGCCCCCTCTGGGCCGTCCCCTGCAGGGCTCCGCCAGCAGGTCGCACCCTGCCCCGCGGTCACGTGGCACCCTGGCTGAGCACCGACCCCGCCCCCAGCGGTGATGGGGTCCAGGTGGTCGTGTGACCCGGACCGCCCCGCAGGACACCAGAACGGAGGGCCCGTGGCGGGGGCGGGCTTCCCGGCGGGCCGCACCTGCCGGGCGTCGTCGAGGCTCGCCCCGTGGTAACCCCCCGCAGAGGCCGGCGGCCTTTGGGCTTCTAGCCCCTGAGGGTGTGCCCCGGACGTGGCCCTCTGTGTTCTGTGGCGCCTGCGGGGCCGAGTCGGGGAGGCCTTGAGTGCCCGGCGGGGTGTGCCCTGCTGAGCTCGTGCTCTGGCTCGCGGGCTGGCGGCCGGGCCCCCTGCACGTGTGCCAGTTACATGCGCCGCGGGTCGTGGCCGCTGACCCCAGACCTGGGTCTGGGGAGCCCTCGTGTCCCTTCGTTCAAGACGAATGGAAAACTCGGTGCCTTGCCGTTCCGGAAAATGAGGACTGGGCTCGGCGATGTTCTAGGTGAACACCTCGCTGGCCTGTGCCCCACGCGGGAGTGAGAGCGGGCAGTCTCCGGAACAGGCTGATCAGGAGGGACGATCAGGTGCCTCAGTCCGTAAGCCTCTGGCCTCTGATTGACTCTCAGGCCATGATGTTGGGGTACGGACATGGAGGCTCGACTCTGGCTCTGCGCTCAGCCCGAGTCCGCTGGAGAGTCTCCCTGTCCCACCCTGCCCCAAAAAGGCAACACATGTGCCCCCGTGTGACGTGTGCTAACGAACATGATGGAGATGGCTGAATTCCCGGAGCCAGGAAAGGGGGAGGCTCTCTCACATCCTCCCTCCAACCAGGAGTCTGCATGTGCCCCGCCTGGGGACCTGGAGAAGACCCGGCAGCAGCAGGAGCCCGGAAGCCTGTCCGCCAAGATGTCTGGGGCCCTGCCCAGTCCAGCCATGGTGAGGCGTTCCCAGCACCCGTGGCTGGAGTCTGCTCTTGTCCCTGAGCCATGACCTGCCTTTCACACCTTCTCCTGGCCTCAGCCGTGCCTGCGCACCGCTGCTCAGCTAACTCTAGCCCAGCTTTATGGAGAGCCCCTGCCACTCAGAGAGCAAGGAGAGGGGCCCAGGAAGCCAGGAAGCAGTGGGGGCAGGAGTGGCAGGGTCCACTTCGAGGGGAGAAGTGTCAGCAGTTAACCCAGTGGGAATGTTGGTTCAGATATGCCGGATTTTCCCACCTTTTCTCCTAAGGAAACAGAAATCCAGATTTTCATGTGAAATCTTCAGATTTCAAAATATGAGAGTTGGCAGGGGTGGAGTATTGCCGGCTTACATGTTCAGACCCATTCTGCACCTGGCCGTGTCTGGGGACAGTGACTCACCGTCCCCTACATTCCACTTGGGCTTGGCCAGTGGGCAGCACAGGTCAATCCGAGATCGGAAGCCAGGGGGTCGCGATACTCAACCCCGTAGTTCCAAACCAAACCACCTCCAAGCCCACCCCCACCCGCACACGTACCCTGGGGCCATGGTGTGGACAGTGGCTACCTTCCTCCACGTACTACCCAGCTCGGGCATGGTGGCCTCTCTCCCAGGCCACAGCTCTTTTCGTCTGGTGACCCCTCTGCCCCTTCTGTGTGCAGGTGTGGGAAGCAATGGCTCTTCTGTTGCTAGTCTGATGGCCACCCTAGCCTTTGCTGATTCGCTCCATCCTGTCCCTATAAGTGCCTGTGTAAGTAGTCCCTTTACTCTGGGATCCCCTCAGTGAAACCTCTGAATGACGCTCCTTTTCCTGCTAGGAGCCACCACCGCACAGACTAGTTCTGTTAGAAAACAGCACAGTGAGGACCACACACACCCAGATCTGTGGTCCTTTTCCAGCTGGAGGGAGCCTGGCTTGCACCCCTGCTATATGCTCCAAGCACGGCCTGAGGCAGCAGCTGAAGCTGAAGCCACTTCACAGCCCAGGGATGTGCTGAGGACAGCACGTGCACCAGAACCCCAGGCTGCAGCTGAAGACGCGGCATGAAGACGGGAACAGCCTTGCAGTGCGGCTGACCAGTTTAATGGCGGGCGAAAGCATGCACACTACGGAGCAGCAGGGACTCGGGGGTACAGAGGCCTTGGGGGGACACTACTAGACCGTCACAGGGGAAACGGGGTCACCTAAAGTTGGTACGGGGCAAGGGGGGGTGCGCTGGCAGCTCAGACCTAGACATTTCTCAGGAGAACATGCATCCCACCCCCGAAGTTCGGGGCACGCCGGCTGCCTTCACTCCCGAACGTAAATTCTGGTGCAGACCACGTCATCGGCGCCGAACGTCTGTGGAGAAGGAAAGACAATCAGAGCAGATGCCTGTGCAAACGTGTTTAGAGCACGTCGCTCAGAGGGCCCCTTACTGCCCTGCTAAAGACACTTTGTTAACCGACATTCAAGTCCCTGGGCCACGTGCTCGCATTAACTGCTGAGGTCTTTTTTTTTTCTCTTTTTCTTCTCTTCTCCTTTGAGCTCCGCACAGGCAGAGAGGCAACTGGGGTATAGAATTATATGCAATTTTCCTTTGTTTCTGGAGCCCATGAATACCAGCGTCAGAAATGCTTGGTTTGAAAAATGAAACTGCAAGGGAGAGATATCCCATTGGACATTTCTGAGGCGGCTCTCTCCTCAAATGACGTGAGCAGAGCAGAGGGCCTGGGCAGCCAGAGCTCCGGGGTCACGCGCTGACCAGCCAGAGGGGACGGCCTGGGAGAGAGCGGCTGCTCATCCTTAAGTCACCGACAGGCTGGATGGTGGGCCTGGCCTCCAGACCCCGCTTGGCGGCACCCCGCGGGGGAGGCTGCTTGGTGGCCCCAAGCGGGAGGGAGGCGGTTTCACACAGGGCTGGAATGCAGCAGGATGATCCCAAAGGGTCACTCCAGCTAAAGTTCTATGGCTCTTTGTCTATCTGTCTGTCTGCTATATGATCTTAACTCTCCCCCAAACTAGCAATCATGGATGATTGCTAGATCATTTACTTAGAGGTGCTCCCACATCCGGGTCAAAAGAAAAACCTCCATCTGGGGAATGGTTTGGGCCCACCATATAGCAGACAGACAGACAAAGACACTTGCCAGGCTGTCCCAGGAACCTTTGACTTTTTTATCAGAGCCACGGTCTCTGGCAGTGGCTGCTGCTCTCCCGGGCAGCGGGGACAGGGAAAGCAATACGTTTGTTTCGTACATGAAACCAGCATTCGGACATCCTCCAGGCTGAAGACCCGATGTGCGCACGTCTGCCGACGCCCACTTTTCTACAGGAGCGCCCTCGCTCTCAGGTTCTCCAAGGGGCTTAAGGCCCTGGGGGAGGCTGGGAGCCCGGCTAGACCTGGACCTTCAGCTTCTCGCCCCCACCTGTCGGCTGGCCAAGAGCCTCTCAGGAGGCACACGGCAAGACCTGATTCCAGCATGTGTCTCAGGGAAACACTAGCCCTGAGTGACACCAAGAAGGAAGCACCCATCAACAGCTTCTCCTCCGGGCGGGGGCTCGTGGTCACACGGACATGGTTGTAGCTGCTGCGGATACTTCTGTCTGCAGGGGATGCTGTGCCTGGAGAAGGAGGGCCGGGGGGCAGGGGTTCCCATGGAGATCCACCTCTAGGGGTGCTGACCTCTCAGCTCTATGGACACAGAGGATGTGTGGTTGGGGTCCCTGCCATGCACTGTGACCACCCTCACATCTGATGCCTCCCCCAAGCCCCCAGGCTGACCAGTAGCGCGGGAAGAAATCACATTTCCAGCCATATCTGAAATGTCCTTCCCTGCAGGCACCAGTGCCAAAATATTCTTGAAAGCAACTCTGGAGTGTTCCAGAGTGGTTTGAGGGAAGATACTCCGTTTTCACAGAAGGGAACTTACAGCCCCCGGGGGACAATTTACTGTGGGCGCTGGGAGAGCTTATTGCAACTCAACTAGGATAATCTACCTCTTGTTATGAGGAGACGCGTCTCCCTGCGTTGGGGATTTATTAATGATGACGACCTTCGAAACAAAAGCCCATATCTCAGGTCTCAAATGCCAAGAATTAACACTCCCTTTGAGGCTTGTCTGGGTGGGGGGAGGGGGTCGGAAGTCTGGGAGTCCTTGCAGCAGAACCTGCTCTGGCTGTTCGGGGATTGCAAGGTTAATAAAATCACACTTTCTCACGGAGCAAGCCAGGCCTGCTCAACTCTCAGCCACGCTCCAGAACTGAGAGCTTTGCTGACTCTGGTACCAGTGAACCTTTTCTTCCTCCTTCTCCTAAATTCCACGTCTCCGCTTCAAAGTGCCCCTCCAACCCCATCAGGTGTTCCTTCCCTGGAACTGGCATTCACCAGGTTGCAAAGGAAGCCGGCCCCTTCTCTAGGAAAGCAGACAGGACTCAGAATCAGGCCCGGGAAGGACAAGAGGAGAGAGAGGGGTCAAGCAGCCTCAGCAGGAGTAAGAGAGACCAGCCCGTTCAGGGTCTGCCCACGGATCAACGTGCAATTTTAGGGCTGAGAGCACTGCGCCCGGGGATCCACCTCCAGGGGCCGCCCTCATCCTACAGCCTGGGAAGGGAAGGGCCGTGCCCAGATCGCACAGTGTGGCTGGCCCATGTCCCACCCTGCGGGCTCCTTCCCCAGCGCTAGAGGAGGGTGTGAGCTAAGATGGGGCAGGCAGGTGGTCTTAAGAGAGGAGACGTAACAATATGCCTCATGGAGAACAAAGGATATCATTTCCAGGTTACCCACACAGCTTTTCCCCTTGCGTGTGTGTGTGTGTGTGAGCGGGTGCGTGCATGTGTATGCATATGCGTGTGTGCACGTGTGCCTGTGTGTGTCTGGCGGGTGGGGGCGGGGGAGGGCGGGGTTGTGGCAGGGAGAGCCTGGTCTATTCCGAAACACAAAGGAAGAGTGACTGAGCCTTCTCTGTCCTCCCCAACTTTTTCTGCCCCCAACATCTGAACTAAAGGACAAGGCCGGGTGTGATTAAACTGTGGGGGTCTCACCAGGTCCAGTCTGTGTGGCCAGGATCGTTTAAAATGCTTTAATCTGAGTACCTTGCAGGGAGAGCCCACCCTTCCCTGTCCCCGAGGCCCCAGCCCCACACGTGGACACGCAGGCCCTTTCGGCAGCCGCAGGCCTCGTCTGGCTCCTGAAGGCCACCGCAGCTGGTCAGGCTGGGGCGCAAACGTTTGCTCTCTGGGGCTCCCGGGCTGACAGGCTAAACCTCCTGAAATCTTGCCCTGGCGGCAAAATGGGGAAAGGGCAGGGGGAGAAAATCCCTCTGTGGAGTGAACCGCCCTGGGGCCCCGCAGAGCCCGCGCACCCTGGCGCAGTGGGAAGGGAGGCGACTCAGAGAGCGCCACGGGGTCGCCACGGGGACGCGCCGTGGGGCCGCTGCCACCCGTCTCAGCCCTGCTCTGCCCCGACCATTGAACAATGCCTGCCTGCCCCCTCAGCTGTCCCTCCAGGCTCTCCACTCCCTTTTTACTGCAGGGCCCCCAGGGTCCCGCCCTCCGCCCAAGGGAGGGCGGCATCATCCGGGGACGTGGCTTGATTCAGGGGCCCAGACCTCACCAGGATGAGCTCGTCGTTGGCCAGCTCGCGGGTCCAGTAGGTTTTGGGGCCGTCCCCCTCGAGCAGAGTCTGTGCACAGTGGATCTTGTTCTCATTCTCCCAAGTGGCCAAACTCTGCAGGCAGGAAAACCGTTAGTGACATTAATTACAGCCTTGGCGGCAGGAGCAGAGACAACAACCGCCCAGGAGAGTCACGGCGGCTGAGAGAAGCAACACATGGTCCCTGTCAGCAGGGCACGGAAGCCTCTGCAAAGCCCTGTGGAGTCCAGATTCAGAGGACCGGTCATGGGTTTATGGGGAATAAATAGACCTCATGTCCCCCCGCCCCTCCCCCAAACGTGCACGCATGCACACACACACACACACACACACTCACTCTCTCTCTCTCCAAACCAGCAGAGCTCTGGGCATACTTCACATTTCCGGGAATAAAATTCAGAGCACACGGTGATTCATTTATGCCGAAACGAACTATCCCTTCAAGAAACTGGGACATTAAGAACCTTCCCATCAGAAGAAGACGACACTAGAGCCGCTAAGATGCCGTATTTATAACCACACTGGCCGGCGCAGGAGCCCTCTCCTCCGCCCGGATTTGGGGATAACCCCTTCCTTGCTATGCGCACAGACTACTCTGATAAACCTGATTCTCAGCTGGCTCTGGGGACAGAAACACTGCCCCCGCCCCGGTTTCCAGCTGTGGGAGGCGGCACAGAGCACAGAGCTTGGAGTTGGGCTGTGGCAGGTGCCCAGCCCACAGACTCGCTGACACTTGCCAGGCTGTCGCATGGACCTTTGATTTTTTTTTAATCAGAGCCATGGTCTCTGGCAGTGGCCGCCGCTGGATGTCCCTACCTGAGCCCTGCCGATGGCCAGGCCTGCTCCCCAAGACTCCCAGTCACTCTCACTACACAGATCCACTCTTGTTTTTACAAGCAGTGCAGGGACCACGGGCTCGGACCCTGCCAGCTCCAAGCCGGGACATCATTTTCTGGCTGTGTCAGTTCTGTGGGCCAAACATTGCCATGTGGGTCGAGTCTCTGTGCCCAGGGCACCCAACCCTACAGAGCAGACAGTCACCCCTCAGGGAAGGGGAGACTCAATTTCTCACTTTCCGGAACGTTATGAGTATTTCTTTGTTTTGAACGCTGGGGAAAGGGAGGGAGACATTTTGTCCCCTTTTAAGTAAGTGACAGCAGCAGCCACGATTTTTCCATCTGCATTCAAAATACACATTACCCGACCCTTCTTTCTACTCAACAGAATGCGATTTTTGCCAACGGAAAACAGGCTTGTACAGCGGCTGGCTTCCATCCACTGGTTCATCCCAGGGACCAATATCGGTACAAAGAGGAAACTCCTGCTCTTGAGGACCAAGAGAGCCCTTCGACCATTTCCCCAGCCGGAATCAGCCTCGCTTTGGGAAGACTCCGCCTGTCCTTCAAGACAGCAGACTGAGGGCGGGAGGGAGAGGTGCGGGCCCACAGGACTGCTGAAACTGGATCCGGGGCATCCCCTGGGGTCCGGGGCGGGCGGCGGCGGGGAGAGCCAGCGCTGCCGCTCCACCTGCCACAGGAGACGTGGCGGCTGCCGAGCCCCGCACCCGCACCCACACCCGCGCGGGACGCCGCCGCCGGGGATCTCCCGCCGCTCCAGGCGCAGCTGTGAGAGCGGAGGCGGCGGCTTGGGTGCGGTGGGGGCGGACTGGGGAGGACCTTCTCCCGAGCCCGGGCACCCCGCTTGCGTGAATGGTCTCTGCAAACCGCCAGTGCACGGCCTTGCAGGGAAAGCGCGCCACCGGCTGCCAAGGCCGACAGGGGCGCGTCCGGCCGCGGCGGTCCAGGGCTCGGAGAGGGGATCCCGGGACGCCGCCCTCCTCCGGGCCCTCACCCTGCACTTGCGTCCGTCCACGGTCTCCTCCTCGAAGCCCTCTCCGACCTTGAAGTTGATCTCGGTGGTGCGCACGGTGGTGGACGTCTTGATGTAGAACTGATCCCCGTCCTGGCGGATTTCCACGTGCGGCTTGGACGCAGCCGCCACCGCCACTTTGCGCAGCATGGCGTTCACACCTGCGCGGGGAAGGAGGGCTGCGCCACGGGCTCGGTCGCGGCGCCCGCCCGGCACTGCCCAAACCCTCTGCCTAGAGATGGAGACCTCAAAACAGACCCGCTCCCCCCTCCAACCCTCGCCCAGAGTTTCCAGAGGAGAAACTGAGCCCCAGTAAGCGGCTTTCCCTGCGCAGCACGATGGATGCGCGGCGGGGCCTGGCCTCACACCGACTCTCCAAATTTAAAGCCCCCGATTCTCCTCGGACTCCAGCGGGATCTCGCCTCGCGCTGGTCCAGCACCAGACGAGGCCGAACCGTCGGGGAAGGCGCCAAGCCTCCAGCAAACGTTCGCGGGGCGCGCGGCTCCCGGGCTCCACTCGCCGCTCCTGCCGGGGTGGCTTGGATCGCTCCCCTCGCCCTCGCCCCGGGGACGCCCTCCCGCCTGCGCTGGTCCCGGAGCCCACCCCGCGGGCCTGGGGAGCACCTCGGGGCCGCTCCTCCTCACAGGCGCCCACCGACCGCGCCAGCTCACCCAGCGCCTTGAGGAGCTCGTCGAAATTCTCGCTGCTCCGCATCTTCCAGGTGCCGGCGAAGTTGGGCATGGCGAGGCGGCGGGCTGCGGCGGGCTGCGGGCGGACGGACGGGCGCTGACAGCGGCGGCGCGGCGGGCTCGCTCGGGGCTGCAGGGCGGAGACTGAGCGCAGCGCCCAGCCAGCGCGCCCAGAGTCCCTGGGAGGGCGCCCCCCGCCCCGCCCCGCGCCCCGCCCCCGCCCCGCCCCCCCGAGGCCCTACCCGCGCGAGCCCCGCTCCCCGCCCGCGTGCCCCCACCCCGCCGCGGTCCGCACCCCGGCCTTGGTGCTGCGCGAGCCGTGCCCGCTCTACCACAACCGGGCGTGGGCACTGGGGGAGGGTCCGGCGATCGGGCCCTGGCTCGGAGGGGACAATGGTGACAGCGGGGCGGTGGGGACGTGGGGAAGCACTGCGCCATTCTCTCTACTTTGGGGCGTGTTTGGGCAGAACTATAATAGAAAGTTAAAATACGGTGGGTGGTGGGGCGGTCAACGTTGAGAGCCGCCCTGTCCCGACTCTGGGTGGTGCGTTCTGGGAGCGCGTAGCCGGTTTACCCCCAGCCCAGCGCGGGATCCTATTCCGCACCCACCCCCACCCCAACACACATACTGGCTCAGGGCCACTGCGAGCGAGTGGTGGGAAAGCTCCAGCCCCCCGACCCCCGCCTGGACCCTACCACAAACCCAGGGGCACGCGGGATGGGGGCCCTTGGCGAGCACCAAGCTGGAGGCCACTCAGGCCTCAACCCCTCGGAACTGCGGTGAGGACAGCTGGAACCCGGGGTAGGAGCAGCCCATTCTAAGGAGAAGCCTGGCTCCGCAGTCTGCAAGGCTCTCCTTCCTTCTCCCACTGCTCCCAAGTATGCACCGTGCTTCAAGCCCCCTTCTCCAGCGAGAGGGCACACATACTTCACCGTGGCCCTGTGAGCCTCCACGGCTGACCCCAAGTTTTCCTTCCGGACCCTGCCACTGTGCCATCATCCACCTGCCTTAGCCAAAGTGCACAGCTCAGGATTCTAGAATCAGCCACGCATCTTCCCTGCCCCGGCCCCCCCTCAGCCTCTGCCCATGCTGTGCCCGCTCCCTGGAATGCCCCTTTCCTCTTGAGGTTCCTGAGACCTTGCCCGTTCACCACAGTCCATCCTTACACGGTCTTTTGTGATATTCGGTTTCCTAATCAAATGGGATTCTTTTCCTCTGAACCCGCTGGGTCTGTGTTTGGTTTTGCTCTGGCTCAAGTGTTCATCCTGCTATAAAGTGAGCTCCTACAGGGCAAAGACTGGGTATTCGTCAGCGTGTCCTCTCCTGCTCACGCAGCCAGGGGGCTCGGTAAATAAGCCCTGATTTGAGACTAACACAAGCGTTCTGCGTCCAGAGGACATGTGGGGGGGTTGGGGGGGAGACGCCGACAGGGCTGCTAGAGGCCATGCTGCTCCACGGGCTCTGGGCATCTGCAGGGGGCCGGGGCTGGGCTCCTGCCTTGGGGCCCTGAGGATCTGTCTTAGAAAGCAGCTGAGGATAAGAGAGTGGGGAGAGACCGTCTCCAGCTGGAAGGACATGTGGGCAGGGCTGGCCTTATCAGTGTGCGCCTCGAGCAGTCCCACAGGCCCGTGTGCGCAGAGGGGCCTGGGGGTTGTTTCTGTGCTCTGCTCTTCCCTCTTGAAATCCTTAGTCATTTTCCAACAATATGTCCTGCATTTTCAGTTTGCAGCAGGACCCACAAATTACGTAGTTGACCCTGAGTGTGGGAGGCAGAGCGGAGGCCTGCTACAGAATCAAACTCACTGCCCTGAGGGTCTGGCATCTCTCCAGTGAGGGGGTAAAACAGGGGTGCCACCTAGCTAATGCGAGCCTCCCCCCACCCCGGCCAATGCCGCTCCCCGGCAAGGCTTCTGCCATCTTAAGGCCGGGGCTGGGGAGGGGCTGGCGGTCAGCATTGGGGGGAGTCAGGACCACGGGGGACGGCCCGTGACAATACTCATAGGGCCGGGGATAAGGCCTCCGTCCACGTGACTCACAGATCTTGCCGCAGGGACTGTCGGTGGGCAAAGAGGGGAAGATGGGGGGAAGGGTGGGCAGTTGGAGGGGTCCGCCCTCCAGCCGGGGCTGCCCTGACGGGAAGACAGCGGGCATTGTCCGGGCACACACCAAGTCTGGGAGCAGCGTCCAGGAATGGGGAGGGCACGGCCCGTTTCTCATCTGCATGTGAGGTGGTCCTGGGGTCCTTGCAAGCCGTGTTCACTCCTGGAATCTGGAGGTGGCCAGGACTTCCTAAAAGCCCAGACCTCACCAGGGAGCCTAGAGGGAGGGCAAGCTCCTGCCACCGGCCTGGCTTCTTATGGGGGGATCCCCGAGTGAGGACGGCAGTACGGACACCACCGAGGCGCTCCTGTGGACCTAGATTCAGGACCTACAGCAAAGGTCCTGCTGCGCAGAGACAGCTCGTGGCCCAGACCTCCAGGAAGGCTGGCAGAGTCACCGTCAACCCCCGAGCCTCCTGCCTTCCCTCCTTCCTTCTCCTGTTTTGGTCTCCTGCCCACCACCTCTCTGAGCTGGGAACCGCGCTCAGTGCAGGGGTAGTGACCGCTGAAGTTCCGGGTCCTGTTTCAAGGGCCTACGTTTGACCAGCTCACTGTGTGGGCTGACTGTGCCCAAGATGCAGTCCATCAGCCCGGCCCGCGTTGACACGGGGAGGCCGTCCGGGGGCTGGGATCAGGAAGAAGCCGTGTGGAAAGACAGGAGCTGCCAAGCTGTGCGTGTACGCAGGGCCCACGTGTCTCTCCGCGTGGGTGGGGGCAGTCTGACGGGGATGAGGCCAGAGGTGCGGGGAGGAAGCTGATGCCCCATGTGGGCAGGCAACGCGTGAAGAACCAGGGCTGCGGAACGCCAGCCATCGCAGCAATGTGGGGTTGGGGAGAGCTTTCTAGAAACTCAGATTCCCAGGCCCGTGCCCTGGAGATTTGGATTCCATAGTGAGGGCTAGGGCCCAGGAAGCTGTGTTTGGGGGAGCTTCCCAGGTGACTGTCCAGGGACAGCCAGGTTGGCCAGACAGCCTCACGTGGGTACTGCACCAGGAGGGGAGGGTGGGGGGGGTGAGAGCCCGGGGTGACTCCACTGTCTGGGTTGTGCACTGAGTCTCCTTCGCTGCTACCGGAAGCACAGGGGCAGGAAGCAAGGCCCATTTGGGATGTGCTGCATCTGTGGCGTCTGGGGCACCCAGGACCCAGTGGGCAGTGCAATCCCAGAGTCCGGAGAGAGGTGTGAGTGGAGACGGGCGCGGGGGTCATCGTGTGCGGGGGCAGGTGAAGACACGAGAGTGCGCACGGGATGCCTGGGCACGGGACTCCGCCCGAGAAAAGCGGAAGGCCACGGGGGAGAATGTCGGCGTTGAGGGGCAGACGGAGCAGGGAGAGCCAAAGGAAGCAGGAGAGAAGGTAGGGGCGACGCCGTCCCAGCTGCGGGGGTGGGCTACGCGTTTCACAAACGGAGGGACGGCCTACGGTGGCCAGAGGCTCCTGGAGGCAAGGGCCACCCGATGCCCCCTGGAGAGAGCAGCCAGAGCGGTTTCTGCAGGTGGCGGGGTCTGGCAGCTACCGCGGGTCCCGGACAGATGGAAAGAGTGGAACAGGCCGCGGAGAAAGTGGATTCTTCTTTCAAAAAGCCTGGCGGTGCAGGGGAGGGGAGAGAGAGTGGAAGTGAGGAGGGGACCAGGCATGTGAAGGACGAGCTGGCATTTCGTCTGTTGGCATTTGGGGGGAAGAGATTCAGTGTTTACTGCCTCTGAAGGCAGAAGCAGAAGTGGAAAATGGGCGCAGCTGGCGGAGGGGAGAGGCTGCGACCCAGAACGCAGGCCCCAAGCGGGGGGGGGGGGGGGGGGACAGGGGAGCCAGAAGCTCAGGGCTCCTGTCTGAGTCCGGTCCTTTCCTGGCCACCAGGGGACGGGCCTCCGCAGAGGCCGAGGAGGGGCGGCAGGTCCCTTCTGGGAACAGGAGCGGTAGTGGGGCTGCCCGGGGCCCTGGGCACCCCAGGTCGGAGGGGGGGCGTGGTCTCTGCCCATAGCTCCGGGACCCCAGCACGCAGAGTGGGGGTGGGAGGACACGATGGCGGACGTGTGAACCCTGCAGGGGGACACGAAGGACAGCTGCCAGCAGGACAGCCAGGACAGGTTGTGGGGCTTGGGGCCTGCACCAAGCAGGTGCAGCAGATGGGAGAGTGTGTGTTCGGGGCAGCAGGGAAGGGGCAGAGGAGTTGAGGAGGAGGAGGGAGCCTGAGGCAGAGGGGGCTCGGCCGTACTGGGGAGCCCCCTGGGGCTGAGGGCCAGGGGGTGGGGGCTGGAGGAGAAGGGGGCTCTGCTGCTGGGGTTCTCGCAAGAGGCGGCACGGAGACCGAGGCCACTCGCCCAGACGGTGGCCAGCCGTTTCAGGGAAGGGTGCTGAGCTCCGCCTTGGACATGGCAGTTTTGAGGTTCAGAGGGATGGACGGACAGAGCAGACTGTGCAATCCAGGGCAACAACAGGAGACAGCATTCCGGAAGGCTCCCAGGATGAGGAAGCCAGCAGGCTGAGGTCAGGGCCTGAGGGCTGTGGGGGAACCGGGGTGGGGGAGGGCCTCTGGGCTCTAATGGGGCAAATCCATGGGGTCCTCCATGGATATGGCACATGCAGGGATCCTAGAGTCCAGGCCCCATGGGGTGGCATCAGCCGCAGCGATTGCGGGGGTGGGGCGCGGGGGTGTTGGACCTGTCCCTGGTGTTTCCTCCCCGATGCAGACTTCTCAGAAGCAGGGGCTGGGGCCTGGACCCTCTCTCCCAGATCCCTTTGTTCTCGGGCTGGCCGCTCCTGCCTTTGCAGACCCCACGTTCCAGCGCCTCCCAGGTCACTGACTGGCGTCCCTGTGCGGGCGTTTCTGCTGAGCTTTGCTGCTCTGGCCTGGAGGCTTGCCAGAGCCTCAGCTTCCAGGGGCCCCAGGCCTGGCCCCATGCCCCGAGGCAGGCCGAATTCTTGCTGGAAGAATGGGGGTCAGAGTTCAGCGCCTGGAAGCTGGGGCTCTGGAGAGGGTCCCAGTGGGGGTCTCGAGGACAGCTTTCCGTGGTGGGGGCTGGGGCCCCCCTGCCCACGCTGGGACAATCTGAGAGTCAGCAGAACAGGACAAAGAAGAGTTGATGCCTTGGGACGACTGGGGGTGGGGCCCCAAGGGTCCTGCTGGGGAGTTTCTTCTAGGTTAGTGGTGTGGAAGGAGCACTGGACTGGGAGTCAGGGGTCGGCATCACCGGCGCTGAAGGGGTCCTGGGGACCCTAGAGTCCCATAGTAAAATGAGTACAGGTGCATTTCCCGAGCTTTTGCTAAGAACCAGACACAGGAGTGAGTGCTTCCTTCCACCCTTCATGCTTTCCTTCTTTACCAGTATCCTGGGAGCGGCGCGCGGTCCCGGATGAGGACACCGACACACAGAGGAGAAGGTGTGCACCAGCGACAGGCCCGGGAGGGAGCTGGGAGGGAGCCCTGGGCGGCTGGCCCTGATGCGGGCCCACTTTGCTGGGTCAGCTGGCAAATGGGAACTCGAGGCCTGAGAGGGTTGTGGCCCCAGACCAAGCCGTGGAGCAGGGTGGGGACACGAGCCCCAAGACGCTGGGCACCATGGGCACGTCACAAGCACCGTGAACCTCAGCCTCCTCCTTGGCCGGGGGCCATCTCTCTGCCCGCAGAGGAGAGGAGGGCACGACATGCTGAAGTCACAGATCAGGATTTGAACCCATGATTGTCTCAGTGCAGGGTGGGGGTCTCCTAGGAGCTGATGAGGGAGGCTGGCTCCCCAATGCCACAATGCCACAGAGCAGAGGGGAAGGGGCGGACTGCGCGGCAAGCCGGCCCTGATGGCGGGAAGCAGGCCCCGTGACCATGACCGAGAGCTGTCCCGTCGGGTGAGCGCCTGGAGAGCAGGGATCGGAAGCTGGGAGCCAGCCTGGGCATCGGGGGGAGCTGGGGACCCCGCGGCGGCGCGGGACAGGAGGGTGGGTGGCCCAAGGTCAGGCACGGCAGGCAGGGGTGTGGTGTGAGGATGACAGACGCCTCTGTGCAATGGAAGACAATGCTGAGTGTGGAAAGACCCAGATTCCTGGCTCCTCGTGGAAACCCAAATGACGGGTCACGGGGCTGACTCCCCGTAGGACACCCTGTTACGGCTTGCACTGGGTCGCTGACTCATGTGCTGAAGTCCTGCAGGAGGTCGTTACTGTGGAACCTGCGCCCCAGTGACTGACGTTCTTTAAAGAGGGAAACGTGGACGCACACGCGGGTGCACGATGACAGGAAGACACGCAGGGAGGAGACGGCCATCCACACGCCGTGGAGAGCAGACGCCACAGAGACGCACGCCGCAGAGAGAAGCCCGGGAAGAGCCTTCCCTTCCAGCTCCCGGCAGGAGCCAGCCTTGCGACCTCTGATTTTGGAGTGCTGGCCTCCAGAGCTGTGAGTCGGGGCGTCTGTGTCGTTGGAGCCCCCCCGGGGTGAGGCTCTGTCCCGCCAGCCCTGGGGTGAATGCTGGCCGAGGTGGGCCTCTGTCCCTTGGCCTGCGTGTCTGTCCCTCCCCCCCGGCCCCGGGATGCAAGAGCTCTGGAGGCTCCTGCACAGTGTGGCCCTCGGAGGTGCTGCAGGGGGTGGGAGGACCCAGCGGGCCTGGCCGGCGGTGGGCACCCCATGCTGTCCAGCCCAGAAGGCCGAGCTTTGAAAGGGGCTGAACCGGAAGGGACGTCCCGACGGACCGGGCCCTGCGGTCCAGGAACAAGCCGTCGCAGAGTCCCCTAGGAGCTTGCTGGAAGTGCACACTCCCGGGCCGAAGCCTGACCCGATGGGTCAGAGTCTGCTTTCCAACAAGACGCCCAGGCTTCTGTGTCCCGCTAGAGGGTGAGAGGCCCCCATTCCTGAGCTGGGCCGCACACTGGGACCTGAGGACTGCAGGGCAGTGCTGCTGTCTGAGCTCTGTTCCCTGAGTTGCCAACATAATTGTCCCCGGTTGTGGCATGGGCATCAGGGGTTTTTTTGTTTTTTGTTTTTTGTTTTTTAAGATGTTATTTATTTATTTGATAGAGAGAGATCACAGGTAGGCAGAGAGACTGGCAGAGAGAGAGAGAGAGAGGGAAGCAGGCTCCCTGCCGAGCAGAGAGCCCGATGCGGGACTCGATCCCAGGACCCTGAGATAATGACCTGAGCCGAAGGCAGCGGCTTAACCCACTGAGCCACCCAGGTGCCCCCGGGCATCAGGTTTTTAAAAGCTTCACAGGCCCTGGTAATGTGCAGCCAGATTTGGGAACTGCTGGCCTACCATAGGCATGTACACCAACTCCCTTTTCGGTTGAACGTGTACAGAAAATACCAAACTAGAGCCAGGGGAGGAGGGGTCCAGGCAGAGTCGCAGAACGACCCAGGCCGCCCGGGGCCGGGCCCCTGCAGATGGCCCCTGACTGGTGAAGGCTGACCAGAGAGCCCTGTTGGGTGAGCGGAGAACAGCTCTGGTCCATGGCCTGGGGCATTTGAGGCCTAGGAGGAGCTTGGAAACGCCGCCTGAAGCCCAACGAGGTTGCGCGACTGTCCTGACGCGCAGGGATCTCGGGCGGCTGTCGGGGTTCCCGCTGGAACGTTCTCCTGCTCAGTCACGGGAGGGGCCACAGCCCGGAAGCAGTGGCTGTCGCGGCGTCCCCGGGGCACGACCCCAGGCTGTGTCCCACTCTTCTTTCTTCTAAGTCAACGTGGGGCTCGAGCTCCCAACCCTCAGGTCAAGGGCCACAAGCTCCCGTGGCTGAGGCGGCCAGGCAGCGGCCAGTCGACGCCATTGTAGCCGGAGCTATCGGGGCTCCAAGGTCGGCCCTTCCGCTAACTCGTGTCAGCGCCCGTGGCTGTTTCTCAGGAAGTAGTTGAGACCATAGGAAGGAAGGATGCGTCCAGGAAAGAACATGGGCTCTGGGGCCTCGGACCCAGGCCAGACACCCTGGCTGTGTGACTTTGGGCCGGCGCTCAGCCTCTCTGAGCCCAGCTTCCGAGTCTGAGACCTGGAGGCGACAGGGAAGCTGGCTGAGCTCTCGGGGTTCCGCAGGGTCACGTGACATGGCCTGTAGCCGTGTACGCTGTGAAGGGCAGCGCCTGCATCAGGCCGATGCCCAGGCTGTGTGTCCCTGGCAGGGTGAGGCCCAGGGGCAGGCCTGCCCTCGGGACGTCGCACCCTGCCTTGAGTGTGGACGTGTGCACGCGGGTCCGGGCGTCCTTCTCCGAATGCCTGGGTGTGTTTCTGATTCTGCACTTTGCAGACCTCCAAAACCGGCCGGGTGCCCCGCAGCCCACCGCCTTCCCGTCACCAGAGAGGGACGTGAGGAGCCCATAGGCTAGATGAGGAACCAGCAGCCTCACATCCGTTCCCGTCTGGCTGCGCCTCTTAGTGAGAAACAGATGCTCTTGTCGGCATGTCTGGGGCTCAGAATTCAGGGAAAGGGACTGCGGGTACTGGTCAGAACCGCTCTCGAGTCCTGTGTGCCTGGCCCTGCACACGGCGACTCGCTGGGCCCCCGAGCCCCTGTGGGCGGAGGCACCATCAGTGTTGAGGGGTGCGGCGTGCAGAAGGACCCCCCCCCTCGGGTCGGCCACGCACCCACCTTAGCCCGCGGAGCTGGTCTGGAGAAGCTGCCCTCCCGGGGCGGACGTGTCCACGGGGCCGGCCACGTCCGCTGGTCCCCCAGCCCCCGAAACCCACCTGCGCCTCAGAGCAGCCACCACATCCCCGGAGCCTGCAGACCCCGTGGCCACTTTGGTTCTTCCCAGTTTGCCTGGTCGTTGTTTCAAGGGTTACGTTCAGGCGTGTCGTCATTGGTGGTGTGTGCGTGTTCTGGCCTTCGTGTGCGTGTGTCTGGGCGTGCACTGGTGCGAGCGTGTCTCTCTGCTCTGTGGGGTCACCCTGTGTCCAGTGTCATCTCAGTGTCTGGATGGTCACGCCCCATGAGGGAGCTTTCGACGCAGGCTTCCTGCCTGACTGTCTGCCCACGTGTCTGCTCTGTGTTCGCGCCTGCGTGTCGGGGTGTTCTGTCCGTGTGGCTGTCTCTCTGTGTGTTCCTGACTCCCCCCGCCCCTGAACCTGATTCTACAGGGAAGAATGGACACTGGGCCCTTCCAGGTGGCCTGTCTGGTCGTGCCTGTCCCTGCCGTGGGCTTGTTGCCGGACCAGCCCCTCCTATGCTCGCCTGCCTTCTCTCCATCCCCAGAGCCTGCGGCAGACACACCAGCCGCCGTCTCCCAGGCCAGGCTCCAGCCCTGAGCGTTCCCTGCCCCAGAGCAGCCCTGTGCAGGCACAGCAGACGGGCCCTTGTTCTGAGCTCTCTACGTGGCGAATTCCCAGCTCTTCCCTCAGCACCTGCATCGGCTGTGAGCCTGTCCTCTGTCCCCTTCCTCTCCCAGGGTCCCCGTGTCTCCCCCACACCCTGTCACCCCGTCCTGTCCCCTTCCTCCCCCAGTGTCCCCGTGTCTCCCCACACTCCCTGCTCTTACAAACCCCCACTCCTGCCCAGCCCCCATTCTCCAAGGTGGACCCCTCATTGCCTGCCGACACGTCCTTCCCTGTCCACCGCTGGTGCAGTCCAGCATCTGTCCTCTGCCTCCCATAGTCCAGGCTGGACCCAGCACAGGCGGTGGGAGCAGAGGACAAAGACGGAACTCACCATCTATCTCCCCCCCACCCCAGGTGCCAGGTACAGGACTGGGCCCTGCCCTACAGGGTCACTTAATCCCTACACCCGTCCTGCAAGGCAGGTGTCTTCCAGGCTCCTGTTCAGGTAAAAGAACCAAAACTCAGAGGGGCTGAGGCTCTGGCCCAAAGCCACACAGGAGTTGGGGTGGCAGAGTCCAGACTCCATCCAGCAGGTAGCCCTGCCTTTCGTGGGTGCTGGTGTGTGTGTGTCTGCCGGTCCTGCCGGCCCAGGGGTCTCCCACTGGCCGGGACCGCCTTCCGTCTGTTCTCTGGTCAGCGGAGGCCCGGGCACCAAGCGGGCACTTGGGGAAGGTTTGCCAAGTGAATGCCTGCTCTCACCAGTGACAGGCTCGGCTTTCATTAGTCTGATTTATACAAGCACTGGGATGCCCTGGGCTGCGAGGCCGGAGGACCGCGTTGTAATTCATCAGGAAACACGGCAAAGCTTCCAGCTTCCCTCTCCATGCACAGGGAGAGGGAAATTGATGGCCAACAGCCCTGCTCCGGGGAAGGCCCCCCGCCTGGCTCACGGTGCCGGGCGGGCACTGCAGAGGCCCTCAGGCCGTCCCCCACGTGGCCCATCCACCTGCTGCCCGGAGGTGGCCCCCGGGGCGCGGGGTCCGTGGCCGCTCATCGATCCCCCTGCTCAGGATGCCAAATGGTGCTTTGAAAGTCCATAAAGGCAGAGACGCCCATTCATCCCTGATCGGTCGCCCCCGCCCCCCGCCTGCGGCACGTGTGGGCACAGCACAATGCCTGCCCGTCACGGGTGCTCGATCACCATCCCCAGTCGCAGTCTTGCCGACCCGAACAGCGCCCACCCCCTTCTGCCCCGTCCCAGCCCGCGTCTCCAGGACAATGCCGCGGGGCCTCCGTCATCGAGATTGACGGATGTGGGGGCTGCGGTCTCCAGAGTCCCCCGGGCCCCTCCAGCTGCCCCGGCCTTCCCAGATGTCCAGGAGCTGCTGTTCTCCCAATCAATGAGGCAGCGGGGGAGCCCTGGGAGCCCCACCTGAGGGGCCTCGGCCTCGGGCCTCGCCTGGCTGGGTCCTCAGACCTTCCGGCCCCTCCCGGGAAGGCCTCCGACCCCGAGAGCTGGGCCTGGCTGGCATCTGCGTCCTCTCCCGCCCCCACCCTCCGTGACCAAGCTCAGTGCCCCCCTTCCGCTGCGGTCGCCTGGGCCTGGGCCTGGGCGGCGAGTGATGAAGGGGCTTCCCTGGCCTATGATGGTGATTGCATTAGTGCTGATAATGTGAAATTAATCACCATAATGAGCCCGGCCAGGCCGCCGGAGGAGCCCCACGCAGCCCCACATTCCAGCAGCACCATGCTTCCTGCCAGCAAGCTTCGCTGTGGGGCTCCCCTGGGCCCCGCAGGATGTGAATATTTAATTAACGTCCCTCTCCTGCTCACTGGAGTGTTTGTAAATATGATTCATGGGCCGTATTGTTACCTCAGCTGAGCATTTCCAGCCCCCCTCCGCCTGCCAGCAGCTCCTGGGCCGAGCCCCCTCCCAGGGTTGCCCCCACCAGGAGCCCATGTGGGATGCGGCCTCATCCCAGGGGTGCCGGGCCCGGACACCGTCCGCCTTCCCTTCCGCAGAGCCCTGGCTGGAAATCACAGGCCTCATTGTTGGAACCAGCAGTAGGCTGATGGGCCTTTGTGGAGTGGCCCCCTGGACTGCTCCCCAGGAGCGCAGGCCCGCTAGGACAGTTGCTCCCCAGAGCAGTGTGGGACCCCAAGGGGAGGCATGACTCCACTCCACCCCACCCCCACTTGGAAACAAACATGCACAAGAAAACAGAGACAATCCCTGGGCGCCTTCCCACCAGTGTGAATGAGGCAGATAGCCGTGTTCTGAGGGGGTCTGACGAGGGCGTGGGGACCAGGGCGCTTTTCCAGGCTCTGTCGGGGGCTTGCTGACTGGGCCCGGGGCATCAGGTCTCATCAGCATCTGCACCTGTCTTGTGCATACCAGAACACCTCCCAGGGTTCGGAGAGTGCGGGGGAACCACGAAGCTTCCAGCACTGCTGAGGATGCAGGGGTGGGGGTGGTCAGGGCTGGTGGACGGGAGCCTGATGCCCCAGGAGAGAGCAGGACTCGTTTGCAAGCCCAGCCGAAGAGGACACAGACTGCAGCAGAGTGTGGAAAGGAACCGTCGCATTCTCTTAGCCCTGTCCCCGGTTGGCTCGGGGGTCGTCACAATACGGACCACAGGGGCACATCACCACTGGCCATGGTGGGCTCACTGGGTGCTGCAGCCAAGACTGCTGGCTGCCCAGTGGGCCACAGGGGCGCTGGCTGTCTGGGCATAGCCTCCGCCTTGGAGGTCTGCATGGCCCTTTGGGGGCCCCTGCACCCCAACCAGAGCCCAGGCAGGCTGACTGTGCGGGGCACCGTCCAGCACCAGGACCTGCCTCACAGGACGGATCCCCGTGCCCCGCAGCTGCTGCCCTGCTGGGCCTCGTCCTCATTCTCCACAAGCCCCCCCCCCCCCAGCTAACACTCCTCTGAAGCACCCCAGCCTCAGAATCGGCTCTGGCCCTGGCCCAGGGGCCTTCGTGATCTGGGCCCCTGCATCCCTCCTCGCTTCACTCTGCCCGAAGCTGCGTGCCCTTCCCCGCACGCTCTGTGCCACTCACCCTTCTGCCTGCCGGACAAACCCCCCTTGCGATGCAAACCCTGGTCTCGTGCCCCCGGAAGCTTCCCCGCCCTGGCCTCTGGCTCCTGCGGCCCTGTCTGTCCACTCTCAGAGCCCTCGTCCTATTCATGTGCCCGCTGTCCTCCCCGGTCCAGGGCGTGCACAGAGCAGGCCTCCCCGGTGCCCCGTGGGCCCTAGTGTGTCGGCGGGAGGGTTCTGAGGCGGTTCTCGGGCTGGTGGCTCACGCATGCTGGCATCGGTCACAGATGATCTGGGGGGTGCATCGTCCCTCTGTCCCCAGGCCTTCGTCTGCCCGGCATCTCAGGCCCCAGAGCGGGGGGGCCCCGGCGAGGGGCTAGAAGGGCGCAGAGGAGAAGGGAGAGCTGCGGTGTTTGCGGACCTCGGATCTAGGCAGTGGCCGGGGAGCCAGAGGTCGGGGCAGGCAGGCTCCTTGTGGGGCGCAGCAGGGGGTCGGGGGGTCAGGGGCCTTTCTCTGAGGCTTCGGATCAGCCCCTGCGTCCTACCTTCCCCACGGGTGTGGGGAAGAAGCAACAGCGGGAGGGCGGGAGGCTCTGGGGGGCAGCGCCCAGCTTCTCCAGGATACCAGGCACCCGGGATGTGGTTCCTGCCTCCACCCAAACTGCAGGTTCCCTGGGCTGCCTGAGAAGGCCCTTCCCTGTGTCCGTCCCCTCCTCGAAAGGCCACTGTCATCGCCTCTGCCCTGACGAGGCTCTGGTGTGCTGCTCCCTACCACGGTGGCCTGGAGGTGGGAGAGTGGACCGTGTGCAGTGGGCGGGGGTCCCGGCCAGTCACTCTGAGGGGCACAGATGAAGGATGGGGGGTGTGTGGCCGGTCGTCAGGGTCGTTAGAGCCGCCCACCGCATCCCGTGGGGGGACTCAGGCTGGCTCATCACCGATGGCCCATCCGTCTTGTCCCTGCCTGACGTATGCATCACCCCCAACGGCGGACACACGGCTTCACCTTCTGTGGGGGTGGGGGTTGGGAAGGGAGAATGAAGTCCGCTTGGGAAACCGCAGGAGGCTGTGGGGTCACAGCCGGAGCCCAGGGGAACCCGGGGGATGTGGGCTGCGTGGCTCTCCTGCCGTGTGGCTTTGGGCAGGCCACTTGCCCTCTCAGGCAGCCTGAGCCTCCCCTCCAGATGGTTTGGGGACCAGCCCCTCCCTTGATTGGTGTTTGCAAGGTTGGAAGGGGCAGGGAATGGAACACCAGGGCTGTTAAACTGGCTGTTAAGCTGCAGCCTCTGCCCTGTAGGTCCCTGCGGGGTCCCTTGGAGAGGGACAAGCCTGAGCTGGAGGCTCACCTCCCAGGACCCAAGTCCTGAGCGTGATTTTGGGGTTGGATGCTGTCAGGAGCCCGTGAGCTATTGCATATGCCCCGGTTTTCTGGGGTTTGCTCACCTGGACCCCGCAAGCCTTGCGGTGCTCACCAGAGACCCTCCCGCAGGCATGCCCCGCCCCCCACAGGGCCCAGAAGGGTTTCTCAGCTCCGAGAAGCGCCTCAGAGTCCCAGAGTCCCAGGCTGCACCAGACCTGCACCCCAGGGGCGCCCCTAGAGCCCAAGCTGTTGAGGGCCAGGACACCGCCCATGAGAAGACCCCCTTCATCCTCCTTCCCCTGTACACTGTGGCCACTGGGGCCTCACCCCCTCCCCAAGGTCCTGGTCTCCAGTCGCCAGCCTCTCCTGGTGGGACATGGCCAGGGTCCTTCCGCAGCCTTATGCTTTGTCATAAGGTCCCCCTTATGCTGCTGCTTAGAAATAGATCCTGCTCCTTAGAAATAGATCTACGTATTTTTTTTAAATTTCTTTAATTTTTATTTATTTAAAGATTATTTATTTATTTATTTGAGAGAGAGACAGAGATCACAAGTAGGCAGAGAGCCAGGCAGAGGGAGAGGGAGAAGCAGGCTCCCCGCAGAGCAGCTGAAGGCAGATGCTCAACCGACTGAGCCACCCAGGGGCCCCAGACCACATATTTTAAAAATTAAACTATTTTACAGAAATAGCAAATGGAGAGCAGAAGTTTGCATCGTTAGTGTCCCCGTCTAGCCCCCGGCTGGTTTTGGTGAGGGCAGTCGCACGTGGTCCTGCACCGCGCCCTCCTCTCCCTTCCAGAGAAGCCCCAGTTCCCACGCTGCCTGCCGGCGGCGCCCACTCTGCCTTTCCTTAGTTTCCAGCACTGTTACGGGGATGGCTCAGAATCACAGAGCTGTCCACCGTCTCTCGGCAAACTCTGTAAATTCAGTTCAAGCCCCACCTGGACACGGACAGGAGACTTTCCATATCTGACCGGTTGGCTCTAAAATTTACACAGAGGAGTAAGCACGCGGGGTGAGCACCGGCCTCCGAAACAGAAGGACAGCGAGGAGGAGCGCGTCCCTCCACGTACAACGCACGACTGTGCAGCTGTGATATCTTAGAACCAGGGAAACCGGCAGACGAGTAAACCAGTAGGGGCTGGTGGCTGCGGGGCCGCGGCCTGGGAAGACCTGGCCCCCAAACCCAGGGAGCTCACTGAGCACGGGCCTCTCGGGAATGGGGCACCTGTCTTGTCCCAGCTTGGCCTCCCGCTTCCATCGCCCGTGTGGACAGCTGCATCCCCACAGCCACGTGTGTTTACCTAACAGTGCAGACCCTCCTCCTGGGCGCTGAGGACTGACCCACCTTCAACCCTATGAGGGGCGCTGGCAGGCACGCGTGCGTCTCTGCAGACTTTTCCTTCTGTGTTTTGAATTATTTCCTGAAGACACTGTCCCAGGACGGGATTACTGTGTTAGAGCGGACGACCAGGGGAAGGCCCTTGGCAAGCGTACCTGAAATGCTCTTCTGTGGTGTTAGCCCCTTTGTGGCTCCCTCCGTCCCTCCCTCCGTTCACTGGACACCTCCTCCTGCTGGAGGACTGGGGACCTAGGTGAGGTGCCACTGTGTGACCCAGCTGGAGGAGAGACGTGGAAGGAGAGCTTCCAGGATCTGGGCAGTGAGTCCCCGGGGGTCAGAGCTGGAGCACTGTGCCGTGAGTCTGCGGCCCCTGCAAAAGTCCCCAGCAGCTAGGTAGGCGTCTGTGTTAGCTGGTCTGAGACCTTGGCCCATCTGGGTAGCACGCAGGGGGAAAGACCGGCTGCACAGACTTCCTCAGCCTCAGGGGGGATGCCCGGCAAGGGCCAAGCAGGAGCCACACCTGACTGGTACAGCAGCGCTGGGTTTTCTCGTCGCTACACACCAGCCCCCAGCTGTCTCTGCTCAAACCTGTTTGATCTGGTTCTGTCCACGGTGGTAAGCACAGACCACTTTCGACCCAACACCAAGCCGGAGGTCAGTCCCCGGGTCCCCGAGGTCCATCCCCAGCTCCTGATGTCCCTCAGGCAGCACCGCCTAGACAGGCCTCATTCATCTTCCCGACCAGGCCTGAGACAAAGGGCCTGATGTGTGTGCAGATGGGCCTGACCCCCACCCCCACAGCATCCCTCACAACCAGCACCGATAATGGGCCTCCAATGAGTCCCCTGCGGCCACCCATGGCCGGGGGGGGGGGCAGGGAACACAAACACGGGGGCTAATGACAAAGCCAGCCTCTGGGGAGGGTCTGGGGGTTGGGGGAGGATTGACTGCAGCCCCGCAGAGATCCCATAACTCATTTCTGACGCGGATGTATTGCTCCTCTCAAAGACCACTTGCCCCGGACACGGAGCTGCCAAATTAATTGACAAGGGGTATACCGAGGCAGCCACTGCCAAGCGGCAACCCCTCCCCAGAGGTCTGGCTCAAGGAGCGGCTGGAGTGCCTCCTGCCTGCCTGGGCTCCGAGCCCTTGTGGGTCGCCCCGGAGGGTCCACGGACATAGGACCAAGGACACAGAGTTCCGGGGACAGAGGTGCCAGAGGTGCCAGCCGGCCGGCCCAGGGCCCAAACCCTCCCTTGGCACAACCATGGAGGCAGAGACAGAGCAAATGTGGATCGTGGGGAGCTGGTCAGAGTTGGCCACTGCCCAAAGGCCCCAGGACCTGCATGAGGGCAGCCAGAGGGCTGCACACAGGGCAGGGGGCCGATGCAAACCCACCCCCGTCTCTGTCCACCGTCCTCTCTTCCAACCTTGGATTCCCTCTCAGCAAAATGAAAGCTGGAGACAAGAGCCGGTGATCCCACCAGCAGTTCCGCCCACGGAGGCTTCTGGGGGCCGCACACAAGTCACAGTGTGGCCCACGCACCTTATTCCTTTCATCCTGATAACACCCAGGGAGCCGTGTCCCTCTCGCAGTTGAGAACAGGGATGGTTTGCAGAAGGGACTGAACCTGGTTAGGACCCACCGGACACAAAGTGCACATCCTGGTCCTGCCTCAGGCTGTCTCTGGAGCTGGCTCTTGCTCAGACACGGGGTTGGGGGTGGGGGCCAGGGAACGAGCGGGAACAGACTTCCCGAGGCCGGGTTCTGGCCAGGACGGCAGGTCGGGGAGCTCCGGAGTGGGCAGGCCACCCGCCACCAGGCCCAGGCCTGCAGAGGGCATGGTGCCAAGGGGCCGTGTGCTTCCCCAGCGGCAGCTGCCCAGCTCCTCGCCGACAGGGCTCCCTAAAGCCCTCTCCTGTCCCTGCCCACATCACAGACTCTCCGAGCACTGGGACAGGCGCCCTGCTGAGCTCACCACTGGCCACGTCTAGATCTGTGTGCAAGGCCTACAGGGAAGGGGCCAGGGGAGCCGGGGAGGGAGGCGGGCCTCAGGGCTCCTGCGTGACCTCACAGGCACACAGCGACACAAGTGGACTTGCAGGCAGTGGTCAGGGAGCCAGGTCTGGGTGCAGGGAGAGCCCAGAGGCCGGAGGGATGGGGCCGCCCGGCTGCTGTGCCCTGAATGCTGGGAAGGGAGCCTGCCTCGGAGGGTTCTGCTCGCTGGGGGGCAGGTTCTTGGATCTGTCCTCACCCTGCTCTCAATCCTCGGACCACCCCCAACTCTATAAACAAGAGGCCCTGCTTTTAGGGTCCCTTCCATGCCTCCTGCTGCCACCTCCTGCAGCTCTCCAGAGGACACCTCTTCCAGGCAGCCTCCGGGAGGGACACTGCAGGGTGGGCTCACCCCGGGAATGCGGGGCTGAGGCCGACGGTCCCGGCATGCGCCGCGCCCACTGGGGACGCTGGAACAGACACACCACCCGCCCACCAACTGCACTAGGTCCCTCGAGTCATGCTGACCATGCGATGGTGACATCAAGCTGCCCCCGGGAGCGGCGGCAAGGCCTCTGAAATCAGTGAATGCTGTCACCCAGGTCGGGCTTTTTCCCTCGAGAGCCTGCTGTTGAACCTTCCCAGCACAGGGAGGAGGCAAGCCCTCTGCGCTCCTCGCTTTGTGGGGGCTCCTGCCCCCCGCTGGGGGGCTGCCACTTTCGCTGGTGCCTGGCTCACCTTCTCCTTCTCCAGCTCACCCATAGTGCGCCTGTAGCCCGAATTACAATCAAGGGGCGCTATGGGTGAGCTGGAGAAGGAGAAGGTGAGCCCGAGAATCTGTGATTTTGAGCAAGTTTCCCGGTGGTGTCGGAACCACACTGGAACTGCGGTTAGGGTGCTGGTGTTTTGAGCCCCGTTTGCTAGGTGAGAGGACTGAGGCCTGAGAGGCCCTTGCCCGGGATCCCAGTGGTCAGCAGTCCCTGCCTTTGGGGTCTGCAGGAGCTGAGGGCGGGAGCCTGCGGAGCGGCTGGGAGCAGGCGGTGACTGCCGCCCTCTGGTCAGCAGCAGGAAAGACGCGGGCTGCTGGCTCCGCTGCCTGGGCCCCTGTTCTCCAGCCCAGGACCTGCCCAGATGGGCTGCAGGGGCCTCCTGGTTCAGCCTCCCCAGACCCACTGGAGAAGGAGCCACAGGAGCCCACCGTTGGCTCCATAGCACTCCTGCCCTAGCCTGGCCACACCTTTCCTTCCTGGGATCTCCTGCTTCCTACCTTCCCCTCTCCCAACACCCTGCGATTGGGAGGGAGCAGGAGAGGGCCATCCCCCAGCAGCCTGGGTTTCAACCCCACGGTGCACCTGCGGGCCGAATGACCCTGGAGAAGTCACTTTGCTTCCCTCAGTGTCGGGATCCTTCCTGTTAGTCCCAAGAGGGGACGACCCCTGTGGATTAAGGCGGAGGGTTGAACGTCATGGGCGCTCTGCACACACGCGCTTCTCCGGCCACCGTAGCTCTCCGAATGTTTAAAATGAAAAAAAAAAAAAAGTGGATATTTTGGGGTCTCCAATGTGGGATTTGTATGCCCCAATGGTGAGCAAGACCGTGCACTGGGGTACAGGAAGAAAATATTAGACCTTCAGTTTATACTTACTTTGATTTCATCCTTTTTTGACGCTATCTTTGTATTTGTTTTAGAATATGTGTATTAGCAGAATAGTACATACACATAGCTAATAAATAGGGTACACATGTCGAGGTGCATGGTAAAAAATTTTAGTGATAGGTATGTGGAGTCACAGCTTTGAAGGAGAGAATCCCGATCACTTTCTAGAAGTTTCCTTGTGAAAAAGTGCTCAGAGTAGATCATTTCTGGGTGGAGCCCGGGAGTCGTCCTGGCTGTCGGCTTCAGAGGCACGTGCCCTTAGGTGTTCAGAGAGCCAGTGAAGGAAGGAGAGCCTGGGCTTTCGGGGCCTTCCCCAACGGTAGGTTGTGTGTTTCGAACTTTCCAGAAAAACAACGGCATTGATTTCCTCATATCAGCCCTAAAAGGAAGGTACTATCATCACATTACCCCCATTTTACGGATGAGGAAACAAGGCCTAGGTTAGCTGCGGCGTGCGGCAGCCTAGACTGGGCCCGAGAGCCCTGGCGCTAGAGCCCGCGTCAGCCCCTGGGTGCCCAGCCCCAAACAAGAAGGGCCGGGAGCCTGTCCGTGGGGGCAGGGAACACAGAAGGAGGTGCACGTCCCTCCAAGAGGGGGAGTCTTGGGGCGGAGGGAAGGGTGGCGGCCCAAGAGAGAGGGGCACCGGTGAGATACTGCAGCCTGGGGAGAGGTGCGGGCCGGGGAGAGATCAGCCTGCGGCCAGGGGCTCCTGGGAAGGACGTGGGAGAGAACATCGAAAGAGGGTGAGGTTCCTGACATTAGGTCTGCCAGATGGGGTTCTACGGAGGGTCACGGAGAGCCCCACACAGGAAAGACACCCAGCCCATGGAGTTCCCCTGCCCTCTGCCTGTTCTGAGCAGAAAGTAGGACCTTCCCCTGTGCCCCCACGCCACACCCACGGATCCCAGTGTTTTCTTGGAAGTCAGCTAAGGCTTCCTGGAACTGGAGCGAAGGCTGCTGTTCCTCCTGATGCGCTGCTGAGCTCCCTGTCTTTGAAGGTGTGCAACCAGAGGCCAGATGACCTAATAATGGGGTTGTGTAGAGGAAGATAGATGTGGGATAGATCTGGAAAGCTCCTTCCCCTCTGGAATGCTCAGACCCGTGACTCGGAGTGGCAAGGAGAGCTGTAGCAGGGAAGGTGCGGGAGACAGTGCCTGCTACAGCCTCCCCCAGGTCCAGCCTGCTTAGAAAGGCAGCTGGCCCCACTCTGGGAACAGCTCCGTCCTACCTGTCTGTCCCACCTCTGCTAGGACTTGCCGCCCAAACTTGGCCTCCGAAGGATCTGCACCGGAGCGAATTATTTCAAAATTAGCTTGGGTTTTCACTTATTTCCATTCTCTCCCTCCTGACCTGTGAGACCACAACTCATTGCAAACATTTAAACGCGAGTTACACCGGCAACTCTCTCCAGATCTGCTCTGCAACAGGCATTCAGGGGATCCGTGAGAACTGGGGATGATAAGTACAGCTTTATTTTCCTTATCCTCTAGCTAGAATTTAATACTTCCTGTAATTACAAATGCAAGCAGGAAACTGCAGAAGTATTAGCAAAACCCGTCACTTTGTTGCCAATACAAACCCTGTAGAGGTTCCTATCATAGCACAGCTGTTGCCAATCGCCTGAAGTCCTGTTTATGCTCATCCCTACCAGGTGAAGTTACAGATGTGCTTAGACCTGCGGCACGGAGAGAGCACCCCATTCATTACCGTTCCACAAATATTTTGATAATGTCTTTGATATAAGTGGTTTCCTTTGTAAACCCATGCATTTCATTTTATGCACTTCTAGACATTATATTGAGACAGGATTCTCGGACTTGATGAGATGCCAAAAAAGTGATCAGTGTGCTTTTAGAATAATCTAGGGGGATTTACAGTTAATGTACAGAAAAAGAAAAAATAACCACATAAGCCTGAATCATACATATTAAAATTCACCTTACTTACACAGCTGGAAGCACTTTTTAAAAAAGATTTTTTAATTTACTTATATGACAGAAAGACAAAGAGATCACAAGTAGGTAGAGAGGCAGGAAGAGAGAGAGGGAAGCAGGCTCCCTGCTGAGCAGAGAGCCGGATGTGGAGCTTGATCCCAGGACCCTGAGATCATGACCTGAGCCGAAGGCAGAGGCTTAACCCACTGAGCCACCCAGACGCCCTGGAGGCAGTTTTGATAGCCACAATTTTATCATTCTTAAAGTGAGAGTCTTCGAAAATGCTTCTTTATATTCAAAAGCTAAAAGTCAAAGTAAAGTTGGCCCAATTGTCCTGGTTTGGGAGTGGTCACATCATTCAGTTGGTCAAATCAGTCTATTTTCAAAAACCGGAGAAACCCACAAATTTTGCCAACAAACACAAAGGGGCAGAACTAAGCAACGGGGTGTACAGAAAGGCAGCCGATTACTCACAATTTCTCTGCTAACAGCCAGTGCTCTGTGGACCGACATAAAGGCCTTTCTGCACGTTAGGAACCTCAGTTCCTTCAGGGTTGCGAGTTCAGTTTTCTGTGGTTTGAGCCTGAACAGGGTCCACTCAGCATGCAGGTCAATGTAATGGGAATCGCCCCTAGTTTGAAGGTATAATTTGTACTTTTTTTCTTGGCCTTAGGAGCAAATGTCCTGTGGTCAAATATAGCCAGAATGATTATAGGGACAGCTTGAGTTTTAGGAGGCACCACATAAGAATTTTGGCAATTAAGGACGTCTTGAAGCCTGCTCACTTCAACCCAAACTTCCTCAACTAGTGACCTGCAGGGGATCCACCGGGGCTGCATGAAGTTCCGGTAGGCCAGGAGTCACCGAAGGAATTACGGAGGGCCAGATAAAGGGTCTTGGTAGACTTGTGTGTGTATTTGGCCAATTTCCGAGCAAGGCGCCCTCTTCAAAGAGCCCCCACGGGTGAACTTTATATCGTGGTGTGAATAAACCGTTGTGGGTCTGCCGGTGTCCTGAAAGCGACGGTAGACCTGCAGACCGCCCTAACAGACCAGACCCCTGAAGCCCTAACTTCCACCGGGAAAGGACTGGGAGTCTTCTTGGCTTTACCGCAGTTTCAATCAGGAGAGACAGCAACCTGCTGACAGAGCTGGCCATTCAGGGTCAGCCCAGACAGCTGAGGTCCTGCCTGTCCCTCCATCCCTGCGGGGGTCACTCCAGCAAGGAGGGACGGCCCCCGTCGCCCTCCACCCCTGCAGGGGTCACTCCTGCGGGAGGGGCGGCCCCCATCTCCCTCCACCCCTGCAGGGGTCACTCCAGCAGGGAAGGGCGGCCCCCGTCTCCCTCCACCCCTGCAGGGGTCACTCCAGCAGGGAGGGGCGGCCCCCATCTCCCTCCACCCCCGCGGTGGGGGGGACACTCCAGCAGGGAGGGGCGGCCCCGTCTCCCTCCACCCCTGCGGGGGACACTCCAGCAGGGAGGGGCGGCCCCCGTCGCCCTCCACCCGAGGGACGCGGAGGGTCGGAGGCCCCACCCAAGGGAGCAGAAGCCTAGAGCCTGCAGGTGCGGAAGGGGAAACCTGCAGCGGCGCTGGGGGCCGCGTGGCGCCGAGGCGGTAGGGGGCGCTGCGGCGCGCGCCTGCGCCCGGGAGCAGGGCGGGGCTGCGAGATGCCCCGCCCCCGCGTCGTAGCTCATCGCTGCGCGACGCTGTCGCCGCGAGCCGCGCGTCACAAGCGCGGCGACCGTGCAGCCGGCAGGACGGCGGTGAGTTGACGCGCGTGGACGTTGGGGACGGCGGTCTGTGGGGCCCCGGTCTGTGGGGCCCCGGCGGACCGGCCGGAGGGCGGGTGAGCGAGGGTGCGCCGGAGGCGGCCTCCAAGCTGGTGTGCTCCGGGATGCTCCGGGCGGCGGGCCTGGCGGGGGCTCCTGGGCGTCCCCTCGCCCTGGCTTCCTGTGGGGGCGCGGGGCCCGAGCGGGGGAGAAGGGGTCGCGTCTGGCCGGAGGAGGCCCTGGGCAGCGGCGGGGCGGGGGCCGGCGTCTCCGCGGGAGAGGCCTCTGACCGTAAATGGGAGTTTCCCCGTGGTCGGCCGCGCTGCCTTCCTCGGAAGCGAGCTTCCCGTCGCCGGACAGGGGCCAGCACGGGCCGGGTGCTCCGGACTTGCGGTCCTGGGGCTTCCTGACCCGCCTGGGTAATAGGGCGCGTGTGGCGCTCTTCGGAAGCCGTGAGGAGCGAGCGATGACTTCGGCTGGGGAGAGTGGGGAGACTTCGTCCAGAAAGGGCGGAGGAGGAGGGCCCGGGGGCCTTCAGCTCGGAAATCCCTGGTGGGGGGGGGGTGACGTCGTCTGGTCGCCTGTGCTCTAGCGTGTGTGCACCGTGTACCGTCCCTGCGATCCCGGGGAGGCCTCCTTGAGCTGTGAGGTCGTGCGGAGGGTGGAGGCGTCCGCAGGGGTGCCCGCAGAGTGGGGGTGGGCGGTTCAGAGAGCTGGTGCGCGAGCTCGCGTGGACCCAAGCCTTGGTTTGAGGAGGCCGCTCCCTGCCAGCCTTCCTGCTCCCCGCTGGGTTCCTCTGCTGCCAAGTACAGATCCGGACTGGAGGGGGGCCGCAGCCCTGTTGCGAGCTCCTCCCTGCCCTCCCTGCCCTGTTCTTGGGTCGCAGATGAGCTAACCCTGCCACCTTGATGGAGATCTTCACAGACGGGTTATTCAGAAGTTTTTTTTTCCCCTTGTCCTTGGAAAGTCTTCGTGGTGGCCTTTTGGGGTTTGCAGATTTAAAGCAAGTAACCTGAACCTGGGTGCCTTCATTGTGTGGTCTCTTCGCTCCCTGGAGGGAATTGGGGGGCATGAATGTGGCTGAGAAGAACTGCACTTCCAGGTTCCCTAATCTCCAGCCGAAATTCAGCATTTCCTCCAGTCGCGAGTACGGGCAGCAGACCCGGTGTTGACAGCGTGACTTTGTCAGCGACAGAAGTCACAGCTGCGTCCGCGTCTCGGGAGACTGCGTGAGCGCAGCACCCCGTGAAAGCAGGGTAGCGCTGAGACTCGCTGTCAGGCCCTGTTCTGTAGGTATCAAAACGCAGCTTCACAGATTTAACTTTCACGTTTTGGTGGCGTTTTGCTTCGGGGTGCGGTTGGTCTTCCTTAGTCTTGGGCTCCGTATCGGCAGGTTTGCCTACAGCTGAAATGTACCTGTGGCCCCAAATCACACTCGCGGCGCTGTCGTGGTCTCGCACGGATATGTGCACGGTGGCGGAAACTTGGGGTCCCCTGACACATTGTCAGTTGCAGCAGAACAAAGGGACGCCCTGCCTTCTTGTGACACTTCTCTTGTAAAGAAGGGTCCTTTTTCTGGTCTATTTGGTGTCATGAGTTTTTCATTTTTGTGCTTTTTGTTTGCAGTATCACCATTAAAATCGTCTCCAAACGCGGTGCGAAAGTTTGTGTTCCTCAGTGCACCTCCTGTGAGGGGCCTACAGGGAGATGCGTGTGTGCAGTCAGCTTCGGGTAGGCTTAGGAAGTGCTGTGTTGGTTGGGACCCTGCCCCAGTATTTCTCCTGGAGCAGTGGGGTCCGTACGCACTAGTTTGGTGTTCCTGGTGACTTCACCGACAAAAAGAGCCTCGAGTAACAAGCTTTGGTTCCCTTTCTAGTCCTGTGCATTTACAAAATCCTGAGAAGGGGTTTCCAGGCTTGACAAGGTGGCTGGAGGTCTAGGGCACACACACGAAATACAAAGAACTCTTACAGCCTGAGAAGATAGGACTGATCTTTTTTTTTTTTTAATATTTTATTTATTTATTTGACAGACAGA
>NC_081569.1:439496-467095 GCF_022355385.1 Mustela nigripes
AGAGATCACAAGTAGGCAGAGAGGCAGGCAGAGAGAGGGGGAAGCAGGCTCCCTGCTGAGCAGAGAGCCCGATGCGGGGCTCGATCCCAGGACCCTGAGATCATGACCTGAGCCGAAGGCAGAGGCTTAACCCACTGAGCCACCCAGGCGCCCCTATATGTCTGTTCTTAAGGAAGTTCGTGTTTAGCTGAGCCCAGTCCTTGAAGAGCCGGGGACATGCATGTCTCATTCACGTGCCTGTTGGTTCTCGTGGGCGTATTTGGCCAAGATCCCTTCAGAGACTATAACCACTTTACTCCCACATATTTGCTTCTTGAGTTTTGACTAAATAATATTTGCAATTAAAAGGACCTGTGGTTTTGTCTCTCTGAAGAGCAGCAAGGGGTGCAGACTGGTGCCTCCCGATAGTCAGATTTGGGGAGAGGAACACGTGGCATGGGGTAGGTGTAAGTTGAGTCCCTGGGCTCCAAGAGAGAAAGGAGACCTTGCTGCCCTATAGGCCCCGCTGGGGCCGACCTGTGCTCCGGCAGAGGGTTGCCTTGTTTTCTTGATAAGGGGACCTCCTGTATCCCTCTCCGTCCTGATGACACCGCTCACTGAAGTCCTGATGTTTCCACAGAACCGTCTGGCCTGTAGCCTTCGTCCTCAGTTAAGGAAATGACCAACCAGGTAAGGCCTGTGGTGAGGCACAGAACAGCAGCTGGTCTCCCTGGCAGGTTGGAGGGCAGTACGAGGTCTGGGTGTCTTGGCAGGAGACCATCATCTCATTCCTGCTCTGCTCAGGAGTGCTGGGGGACGGTGGGTACCTAGTCTCCGGAGGGTTAGGTGCGGCACAGCACGCACTGGAGGAGGCTGTCTAAGTCTCCAGGTTGACGGAGGGACTGAGGAAAATAATTTGTTCTCAGGGGTGCCTGGCGTCTCGGTCACTAAAGTGCGTGACTCCTGATCTCAAAGGCGTGAGTTCAAGCCCCACATTGGGCATAGAGCTTACTTAATTAAAAAAAAACAAAACAAAAAGCTTATATTCAAAAACAAGAAGAAAACAAAAATCAGAAAGGGAGAGATCTTTGCAGTAAGATTAGGGACAATGGGAACAGGTTAGGCAGGCTGTTCGTTTCATACAACTACAGAACTTGGGCCGGAAGCTGGATGCAGAGCCTCCTGTGATCCAGCCAGGGGATGCACAGAATTGATCTGTCCCCTCGGGATGGGGGAGAGAGGACAGTTCCTGTAAGGACTGGTTTTCTCCTGGTGCGGTCAGCTCTGCAAGTCTTGGGTGAGAAGGACTCGGGGAGCTTGCAGGATGGGCAGGGCGAGGACGGGGGAGTCGCTCACACACTGGGGGTGGGGGGTGAGGTGGGTGCCAGGGGGTGTTTTAGGAAGGGGACGGGCTACTCTGAATCTGACCCCTGGTTTGATGAGGCATCCGTTCTTTTTTAGTACAGCATTCTCTTCAAGCAAGAGCAAGGTAAGCAGCCTGCCAGCAAATTCACCTGTGAGAACTCTGCATCATGTTGTTTCGGGTATGCTGACCTGAGGGACTGTCCCCAAGTGACTCACTTTGTGGAAGAATCAGCAGACGCGGCTGAAAACAGATACTTACAAGCACACTGCAGCAGAAGCCCCAAACAACTAACTGGAAAGAAAAAGCAGGAGTCACATGAGAGACACTCCGGGCTGAGGGATGTTTTCCCGCCTGAGGAAGATGCCGCTCGAGCTTCCCAGCTACCAGGGTGAAAGAGGGAAACAGAGCCTCAGCACTTGCCCTGGGGTCTTCACAACAGCTCCTCCGCTCAGACAAGGGCAGGAGCTCCCGCAGCAACCATGACCTTACTGAAAGTAGGGGACGCAGTAGTGTGGGGAGGGCTGGGGGCCATCCCGTCTCGGGGTGCAGCTTGCCAGGGGCACAGGGCTTCATGTGAGCCTCATTTCTTCACACCTGGAAGAGGTGTGCAGAGCCTGGGGGCGTTTGTGGGACTGCCTGAAAGCTCTTGCAGTCTGAGCAGCCGCCATTTAGGTAGTCTGAAGTTTAAGCCAGAAGCTTTCTTCCAGGTTAGCTCAGAGGGTTAACTGGTAGTCAGGCGTGCCAGTCGGCACTCCGGCCGGCAGCTCATGCCGTCCCCGTGATGCGCTGGTGGATGTGGCTCTGGTGGGCATCGTCCTTGGAGCCACGGTGCTGCGCATGAGTCACAGCCGCTTGGTGCCAGTAGTCACAGCTTGGGAAGCTGGTCCTCAACTGTTGCTACGCGGCATGAATAGAGCCTACGCGTGCCCTTGCCACGTGTGTGGACCTGCGCCAGGTCTGCGGACCCCACGGTGAGGCCTCCGCATTTACGGTGGACTTTAGTTCTTAAAGAGCTTGGCTTCGAACCCCAGTTCTCCTTAGCTTTTGACTTCGCGTGAGTTACTTGGCTTTTCTAAGCCTCTGATTCTGTAAAATGATTGTCTGTAAAATGAGGGTGTTAATGGTACCTACTTCATAGGGTTGTTGTGATTAATTGAGATAATACTTAATTTAAAAATGTAGTAGCGGACTCATCAAGCACAGTAGACATTTGTGACAAAAGACTAATCAAATCAAGTGTGGAGATACGTATTTTCAGACCTGTGCTATTTGCTTTTGAACTGCCTGGTGGTTCCCAAGCATCCCTAAGAGAATGAGTCTTATCAACTTTTGGTCTTTCTTGGGGAAGGGAGGCCGGGGAGATCCTGCTGGTTTGCCTGGTTTTAACCAGGTGATGGCATTGCAGACTGAGGCCCACGGGAAGCAGGCTAAAGTGGGAAAGACTCGGGTTATTCCAGAACTCCCTCCCTCCCTGGGACACCTGAGATCTGGGCATGTGTGTGTGGGCGCGCACGCGCGCCTGCCTCTACTGTTGAAAGAAAAGCAGGAGGGAAAGCACTGGGCCGGACAGTGAGCCAGGTGCCCGGTTCACCAGCGGAGTGAACTCATAACTGTTGGAGCAGCATTTCAGCTTCCCTGGAGCCCAGGACGTGTAGACCCTGCGTGCAGATTCTTACATGAGGTGCTTTCCGTTGTAGCCCATGATGACGCCATCTGGTCAGTCGCCTGGGGGACAGACAAGAAGGAAATCTCCGAGACAGTGGTCACGGGGTCCCTGGATGACCTGGTGAAGGTCTGGAAATGGTGAGCACCCTCTCCCCAACAGCCTCGAAGACTGGGGTTTAGGGTTTTTCTTCTGGACTCCGAGCAGCTGCGGTCAGGAAAGTGTTAAGTGTAGTCCAGGTAAGGAAGCAGGAGCAGTATGGTGGTCTAAGAAGACAGCCAGTTTTTTCTCATTTGTTTTCCTCTTATGTAGTATAAAGGCCTGTAGTTCAAGAGAAAAAAAAAAGTCCCACAGTTAAAACCTGGCTGACTTCGGTGTTCTGTGCTTGTGGGTTCTCTCTGATTCTGCATTTCACAGACCGCGGGTGATGGGAGCAGGGGTGGGTCACGGGGGCCCAGGATTTCAGATGCTGGTACAGCGCATTGTGTGTGAAGAAACTCATCTCTCTGTCCCCCACCGAAGGTCTGACGAGAGGCTGGACCTACAGTGGAGCCTGGAGGGACACCAGCTGGGTGTGGTGTCTGTGGACATCAGCCACACACTGCCCATTGCCGCATCCAGTTCACTCGATGCGCACATCCGCCTCTGGGACTTGGAGAACGGCAAACAGATAAAGTCTATAGATGCAGGACCTGGTAAGACTCTTAGGGAAGGTAACCTCTCACTGTCCCTTTCCAGACCTCTAGGGACAGAAGTCCGACAGGTCAGGAGTGTTTGGTTGCGGGGTAACGTGGTGCACGGACTGTGTGTTCGGTACTGCCTTTGGTAGGGTGGTGGCAGTCCTCCAACCAGCAGAGTCTCAGCAGCTAAGCGGGGGCTTTGTAGGTCTGTGTGGGTCAGATTTTACTGCCAGGTAACTTTTGGTGCTAAACCTGTTGAAAAACTCAACGGTTTTCGGAGGCTTTCAATTTTAGAATTGCCAGTTTGGGTTTGTAGACCAGAATTCAGATGGGCCAGAGCTGCGGTTTGCCATATTCTGATTTGTTACTTGCAGTGACTGATAGACGTCTCGAATGTAAGGTGCTGTGTCCTTCTAGAACCGTATCGTGGTCCTCTCTGCTCATCATGATTACAGGGCCTGATTCCCAGCATTTGACAGATAGGACACTTGTAGAGTAGCATTTTTTTTCACCGACCGCAAGACAGCAGAATCTTGTCTCTCAGCCTGCTGCATGTCTGGGGTAATAGGAGTTCATGATTTCGGTGGGCTGCATTAATGTGGAACGAGCAACACGACATCTCAGGCTTCCTGGGAGCCTTTGATCCCCCTGCGAATGACTGCATCGCATTCTCCGCCAGAGGCTGTCCTGCTGGGATGGGCGGCAAGCCCTTGAGAGCCGCCTGCCTCTGTGGTGCCCCTGAGTGGATGGGTGACACAGAAGGTGCTTAGAGGTTTCCTCAACATGGTCCTCTTGATCAGAGTCCCCAGTGGGTTGGCCTCCCGCCGGTGATGCTCCATAGCCACTACACTGAAAAGGGTAATAGCCCTGCGGTTCACAGGGAAGCAAGGCTGTCAAGAAACAAGAGTGTGTTTCCCCTTGGAGGCAATACTTCCATCTACGATTCTTACTGCTGGAGATTTTTAAAGAATATGCATGCCTAGGCCCTCTTTTGTATCCACTCAGGCACTGTTTTCAGGGTGTGTGGGGTAGGGTAGGTCTGGCAAAAGCTACCCAGACGCTGACTCCCCAGACGATGGTCTTCACCTGTATCCCCACCTGCTGACGTCACTCTCCGAGGACTTGGGGCCCCAGACCAGCCCCCAAAGTCTATGAAGACACAGAGCCAGGGAGAGGAGGAAAAGGCAGCTCTCTTGCTGCCTTTTTACATTGGGCACCTAAGCCTTCCCAGACCCGTGTCGCTGAGGTCACTGCAGGGCTCTGAGGCCCTGGGCACACTGCAGTTGAGAGGAGCACTGGAGCGCTTCCAGCGAAGAGGACCGGTCTGCACCCAGCTTGCTGTCCCCAACAGTGCCCTGAACATCTGGTGTCAGTTCCATGTTGGCAAGTGCTTGTGGAAAGGAACAGGTACAGAGAGTCAACAAGGGGTCGGATGTCCTTTCTCTTTGGACAAGAGTCTGGTCATTACAGAGCAGGTACTGGGGTAGTGAGAGCAGGTGCTGCTGTCGACAGCTGAAGAGCGGCTGAGCCCGAAGCTCACACTGCTCGGATCCTGAGCGCAGGGACACCGGCAGTCGTCAGAATGTGCACGGGGATGTGGGTCACCACGAGCAGCAGGGAGAAGGGAAAGAGAACACCCCCGATCCCGAGGAAGGAACAGAGGACGCAGTGGAAGGCCGTGACGCAGGGGAGGGCCTCGTGAGCACAGCAGCCAAGCTCCCCGGCGCTCAGGAAGGGCGTCCGTGCCGTCAGACGGGCAGCACGCCCGTGAGCGGAGAGCTGACCCGGTGGTGAGGTGCAGCTTGGGGACTGCATCAAGTTTCTGTCGTGCAAGTAGCAGGAGTCTTAGCATGTGGGACAAAAACGCCCTGAATTCCGAGCATTAGGGTGTGTGACGTGAAAATTTCTCCATTGTAAACCAGCTAGTGGGAGAATAATTAGGAATGTTATTTTATTAAACTGCAAGGAATTCATGGAGTCAATCTCCTTTTTAAAACAAACATTTCATGAGAAAAGTGATAGAGCTAAATTATTTATTACTCCTTTGAATACGTGTGTTAGAGTTTGCAAGAGACTTGTTAAAGACACCTTGGGAGACGGTGCTGACCCGACTGTGCTGGGGCATGCTGGGACCTGCTGTCTGCCGTGTGTCGTTGGCAGCGGCCTCTCTTCAGTCCCACAGGCTGAGAAGGGGCTGTCCTGTGCGAGCCCTTCCTGGGAATGAGGACGGTGTCTTGGGAGAGAGACTTTCTCTGTTTTCCCTTTGATCTGGCAAGCACTGTCCTGTCGGGGCAGGGTGGCAAGACTCGGGGCGTGTTCCCCTACAAGAGTACATATGGCTAACGGGACAGGCAGGCAGTGGGCAACAGGATGACTCCGTGGCCTTGGCCCTGATCCCAGAGGCCCCCAGAGCGCTTTGGGATGGCCTCCGAAGAGGTTCTGAGCAGCCCAGGAAACAGTGGTGTGTTCTAGAATTCTAGAGCACATGGCTTGCCCCAGCGGCGCAGGAGTCTGGAGACCCCTCCATCGGGCCGAGCCGCACTGCGACGCTGCTTGACCAATCCAGATGACATGAATAGAGCTGGGTTTTGCCGTGTAACTGAGAAACAGGTGATTTTTCTAAAAACAATAGTGCCTCTTTCCAGTCCTTGTTAATCTGTGGTAAATGATTGGTCATATTAGAGTTCACCTGGGGAGCGTTCGGGGTAGTACATCTCCATTTATTTCCAGCTCCAGCGAGGGGAGCTTTCGCTTCTGTGCACTGTAAGGTTTGCCCGTTGTAAGTGTTCAGTGAGTTTTGGTCGCAGGTTGTGTGGGCACCACCGTAGTTGCAGGCCTCAGGAAGCCCCCTCATGTCCGAGGAGAGTCTGTCCACGCTCTGCCCTCGACTCAGACAGCCCCCGATCTGCTCTCCATCCACGTGTCAGTGTCGGCGGGACTGTGTATGTCCACGCTGCAGCTGTGAGCGCTCCCTCCTGTTTTGTTCTGCCACCCACCTCTTGAACACGTGCATTCTTTCTACTTAGTCTCTAGCAATTCTTCTACTTACTATGTGGTTCCTACTGTGTAGACGCCGTAGTGCTGCGAACGCCCGTGCCCAAGTCTGTGTGGACGCGCATTTTCATTTTTGCTGGGTATACACCCAGGGATGGACTTGCAAGGTGTTTCTTAAGCTTGTTTTCATTTAAGAAACTGTCAGACTGTTAAGAAAACAATCCCATTTACAATCACACCCTAATCAGTAAGATACCTCTGCACCAACCTAACCAAAGAGGTAAAGGATCTTTACTCTGGAAACTATAAAACACTGATGAAAGAAACTGAGGAAGGCACAAAGAAATGGAAAAACGTTCCATGCTCACTGATTAGAAGAACAAAATTGTTAAAGTGTCTATTCTGTCCAGAGTTATCTACACATTCAATGCAATCCCTGTCAAAATACCATCAGCGTTCCTCACAGAGCTGGAACAAATCATCCGAAAATTTGTGTGGAACCAGAAATCACCAAAGAAATGTTGAAAAAGAAAGCCATAGTTGGTGGCATCACAATTGCGGACTTCAAGCTCTAGTACAATGCTGTCATCATCAAGACAGCATGGTACTAGCCCAAAAGCAGACACATAGATCAGTGGAACAGAACATAGAGCCCAGAAATAGACCCTCATCTCTGTGGTCAGCCAATCTTTGACAAAGCAGGAAAGAATGTTCAATGGAATAAAAACAGCCTCTTCAACAAATGGTGCTGGGAAAATTGGACAGCCACATGCAGAAGCATGACACTGGACCATTTCCTTACACCACACACAAAAATAGACTCAAAATGGATTAAGGACCTCAATGTGAGGCAGGAATCCATCAAAATCCTTGAGGAGAACACAGGCGGCAACCTCTTCGACCTCAGCCACAGCAAAGTCTTCCTAGGAACAATGCCAAAGGCAAGGGAAGCAAGGGCAAAAATGAACTATTGGGATTTCATCAAGATCAAAAGCTTTTGCACAGCAAAGGAAACAGTTAACAAAATCAAAAGACAACTGACAGAATGGGAGAAGATATTTGCAAATGACATACCAGATAAAGGGCTAGTGTCCAAAATCTATAAAGAACATACCAACTCAACACCCAAAGAACAAAGAATCCAATCAAGAAATGGGCAGAGGACATGAACAGACATTTCTGCAAAGAAGACATCCAGATGGCCAACAGACACATGAAAAAGTGCTCCACCTCACTCGGCATCAGGGAAATACAAATCAAAACCACAATGCGATATCACCTCACACCAGTCAGAATGGCTAAAATCAACAAGTCAGGAAATGACAGATGCTGGCGAGGATGTGGAGAAAGGGGAACCCTCCTCCACTGTTGGTGGGAATGCAAGCTGGTGCAGCCACTCTGGAAAACAGCATGGAGGTTCCCCAGAAAGTTGAAAATAGAGCTACCTTACGACCCAGCAATCACACTACTGGATATTTACCCTAAAGTATACAAAAATAGTAATTCGAAGGCATACACGCACCCCAATGTTTACAGCAGCAGTGTCCACAACAGCCAAACTGGAAAGAGCCCAGATGTCCGTCGACGGACGAACGGATAAAGAAGATGTGGTGTATGTATGTGATGGAGTATTAAGTCAGCCATCGGAAAGGATGAACACTTACATTACAAGAGCATGGACGGAACTGGAGAGTGCCGTGCTGCGTGAACTAAGTCAGTCAGAGCAAGAGTTATCACACGGTCTCACTGATGTGTGAAATCTAAGAAACAAAGCAAACAAGCAAAGGGGGCGAACAGGCAAACCAAGAAACAATATTCTCAGCTCCAGAGAACACACTGCTTGTCCCCAGGGAGGCCATGGGGGCTGAGGGCATGTGTCCTGATGAGTGCTAGGGGATTAAAAGTTTTAAAAAGAGAGGAAAACTGTTTACCCGTTTCGGAGCGGCTGCACTGTTTTATGTTCCCACCCCTATGTGAGGATTTTGGTTTTTCCATATCCTGTTAACACTTGGTATTGTCATATTTTTATTGAAAATTTAAGTCCTTAAACTAAATTGGTAAAGGATTAACATCTTTACACATACGTTTTTGAGTCAGACATTGTTTCTAATTTTTAAAAAATCATCTTTTGAAAAAGCTTTAAGTCTTAAAAATTAAGGTCGCACCTTTTCTCACTGTGTTTTTTTCCCTTTTTTTTCTGTTTAGTGGATGCCTGGACTTTGGCCTTTTCTCCTGATTCCCAGTATCTGGCCACAGGAACTCATGTGGGGAAAGTGAACATTTTTGGTGTGGAAAGTGGGAAGAAGGAATATTCTTTGGACACAAGAGGAAAATTCATTCTTAGTATTGCATATGTAAGGAAACACAGCGGTCTTTTGTCGGGGCCCTGCCCTGTGCGCTGTCAGCCTTGTGCTGGGGGCGGGGGTGGGGGGGGTGGCCTGACCGCACGGGGTCTCAGATGTCCTCCACATGTTCTCTGCACAGAGCCCCGATGGGAAGTACCTGGCCAGTGGAGCCATAGACGGGATCATCAACATTTTTGATATTGCAACTGGAAAGCTCCTGCACACGCTGGAAGGTACAGCTCGTTTCATTTTGTGCGGACTGGGCTATCAGGTCACAAAGGACAGGTCAGTCTTTGAGTAAAATGCTGCTAGATGACAAAGGAGCTTGAGATTTGCAAAACTGCGATCTCAGTCAGAAATCTGAAATGCCTCCAAGAGTTTTGTCATCTCCTTATAATGGGGGGGGGGGGGGGGGGGGTGGGGGTGTCCTGGTGCAAAGAGCGGGTTCCTGTGAAGGGGCTTATCTTTTCATGTGTTAATGTGGCTTAGCCTGAGGAGAGGAGGAGGAGGAGGAGGAGGAGGAGTGCTTCCTCTCCATCCTGATCCTCGCTACAGAACTTTATGATTAGGAAATTTGAAGGTGGATGACAGCCAGGCCCACGCCAGGGGCCTGCCGCCCGGCCTCAGGGCGTGAGTAGGGGCGCATCTCCGACTCTGCCCTCTTCCTGCTGGTGTGAATTCTGACCTAGTGAATGCATTGCCTCCTCAGTTTACTGCTTACCCACAGCACAGGACGTGTAGGAAACAGCACCCTGTTGTGCATCCGTGCAGATCAGACCGTGTATTTCCTTGTTTGTCCGTGTCTATAGCAGAGGAGTTTCTCCCAAGCGGTGTGTGCTAAGGTCCAGCTCGTGAGGGAAGGGAACCGAGGAGAAATGGCTCCTGGAGGAGGGGCCTGGGTTGTGTGGATATTTCTAGAACACTGGGAGGAGGGGTCCATGCAGTCATTCCCTGCGTCTCTGACAGAGGCTCGTTACTAGGGACACTGTCGGTGGGGAGTGCACGATTTGCCACATGAACAGAGGCTTTGTGAATTCCAGGCCACGCTATGCCCATCCGCTCCCTGACCTTCTCCCCGGACTCTCAGCTCCTTGTCACTGCTTCCGACGACGGGTACATCAAGATCTATGACGTGTGAGTTCCCATGCAGACTCGGGCTTCTCACCCAGGACCAGTGCCCTTCCTGTCTTCCACTGCTTGGAGGAGCCCCGGGTTTTGCAGGGACTTGTGTGCAGGGTCTAGGCATCGCTCCCCCTTCCACATCCCTGTCCTTGAACTTGGAATGTCATGGCTGCCCGCTAGGATCAGTACTTCCTGCCTGTTTCCAGCCTTTCCATCTCTTGTGGGCCTCATGGATTTTAAGTTCCGTCAGGGCAGTCAGCCGTGTAGGATGGAACCGTGTAGGTGGAACCACAGGTGGTCGTGGGCCCAGGGTGATGGCAAAAAGATGGCCCTCCCGCAGGCTGTCCTCTGCGCTGCCAGGGTGGCTGTCAGTTCACTGGCCACCTCACTGCAGGTCTAGATGAAGGAGGCTCTTTGTGGGTGGTTTTGGCTGCAGGTGTAGGAGCAAGGGGTCATTCTCTTCAGGTCATAGCCATCTTTGGTTGTAAGCCTGTGAAGGCCCCTTCCTCCTGGGCTTCCCCAGTCAAGCCTCCCCTGGAAGGGGATTGACTGTGTCCTTGGCCCTTTGACTCAGTAGCAGGCATGCCTCCGGTTCACGCCTCCCAAATATGGCCTCCTGGTGCCGCGGGTACACACGGCCCGCTTGTCCGTGCCCGCGTGGGGAGTGGGCACCGGGATTGCCCCAGTCCTGACTGTCCATGTGCACACCATCCTGTGGGCCTATGAGGGCTTTCCCAGGGTCTGCGAAGGGAGTGGGGACACTGAGAACAGGAGGTGGTCAGCAGGGCAGCAAGCAAGAGCTGGCTGGGTGCTGTGGCTCGGGAGGGGTGCCCCTGCCCAGCTGTGCCGGCTCGTGGGTCCCAGAGCCCCAGGCCGCTGTGGCCTACACTTCAGTGCCCGACTCTGCACGTGAATCCATCATGACTATAGTTCTGGCCTCCTGACTAAGGGGGACGAGTGTCCCCGAAGTGCAGAGGACAAGCCCATCCAGAGGCGGGTTCCTCTGAGGCCACCTCCCCTCCGACCCTCTGTAGTGCGCTCTGTGCTGCCCAAGGGCCTGCACCTCAGTCGGGCCACAGGGTTGTCCTCCCGCCCCTGCTGTCAGGCTTGCGCTTATGTGGAACTAAAAATGCCTTTTGTCGTTAGACCTGCCTTGTTCTCGATTCGATTAAAAATGGCCTCTCTGAGCTCCCTCTGTTCTAAGGAATGAGTGTGGCCAGCTCCAGGGACGGGAGCTCTGGCTCCGCGTGGAGAGGGCACTGGCAGCGCGGCAGGCTTGGAGTCTGCCAGCTTGCCCTGCTGCTTCGCTTTCCCCATCTCGGCAGTGGTCTTGCCTCGCGCCCTACTCTCTGCCGTGGGGCAGGTCACACATTCTGTCATGTCCGTTTTGTCTGACGCTCTCCGTTGCAGACAACATGCCAATCTGGCCGGCACACTGAGCGGCCACGCGTCGTGGGTGCTGAACGTTGCCTTTTGTCCCGATGACACACACTTCGTTTCCAGGTACGTGCGATTCTCAGCAGCTTCTTACATGCTAAGAAGGTGAAGGTCATCTTTCATGTATTGCCTTAAGATTTGAAGATGGTCTGACCCTTTGTTATTCAGGTAGACTTTGTTTTCTGCGTTAGTTTTTTCGGTGGTTTGGGTTTAAGTTATGCAGGTAGTTAGTTGTCTTTCACCAGAACAAAGATGAATTCTTTGGAACAGTTCAACTTTGAGTGTTTTCTTATAAATCTAGGCTTCCACATGTAGGGACCTTAGGGATCTCTGCGGTCCGGTAGGCACGTACGCTGCATACCTCTGTGTGCAGAAGTCGTGCCTTTGGAGCCTGTGTCGCTAAGGCCGAGGACGGCCAGCTTCTAGCGAGCGTCGCACAGCTACAGAAGCCTCTTCCTTTAGACTTTAGAAGTAGCCTTCAGTGGGGGCTTTCCCAGCCCCACCCCCACCGACCTGGAAACAGGCTCACGTGTCTGAGGCTCCTGGTGGGAACCCAGGGATAAGGACTGGGCAGATGAGAACTTGAGGGACGTGGCCGCTCCGTGCATAGGAAAAGCCACCAGAGAGGCCAGCACCCAGAGCTCCCTGGGGCCCCTGCTGGCCAGGGGGCACACAGGTGGGCAGAGTGTAGATGAGCAAAGGAGGGTGGAGTTTCTGGTCAGATTAATCCAACTTAAAACCAGACTACAGACTGTTTTGATACTAATGTTCCCTTCTGCACATAGTTCATCCGACAAAAGTGTGAAAGTTTGGGACGTCGGAACGAGAACGTGTGTGCACACCTTCTTCGACCACCAGGATCAGGTACGGCGGAGTTCAAATTCGCATTCCTTTGTCTTTGGTGGCTGGCGTTGTCTGAGCGCCGCCGCCGCCGCCGACGGCCGTCCCCGTTCCCGGCCTGCTGCTGGGCTGCTCTCCCTGCGTGGGTGGTCCGACAGCCAGCTTCCTGCGTACACCGTCTGCGCCGTCGGCCTGGAGAGCTGTGAGGTGTGATGTCCCTTCAGGGGCCAGAACACACAGCGCCAGCCGCGTGGCCGTCCAGTGCTGGTGCCTGGAACACGTCAGGAGCCCTCCTCCTGGTGCCGCCTGCCCTGGCCGGCTGGGGAAGGGCCTTCCTCAGAAGTGCCTGTTGCTCTGGGGCACCTGGTGGCTCAGTCAGTTAGGAGTCTGCCTTCGGCTCAGGTCGTGGTCCCAGTGTGCTGGGATCGAGTCCTGCGTCGGGCTCCCTGCTCAGTGGGGAGTCTGTTTCTCCTCTCCTCTCTGCTCATGTGTGTGCCCTCTCTCTCAAATAATTGTTTTTAAGTGCCTGTTGCTCAAACACACAGCACTTGTTATTTTTAGAGGTGTCCACAGAAGTGGTGTGATGTTTTCTTTTTTATAACATACCCAAAGCCATAAATCCTTATCGGTTGTTTCGCTTTAAGCAACATTGGTAACTTTTGCTTCAGTCTTTAAATGAGGAGGAAGGGGCTCTGTGCTCCCACCGTTTTGTCTTTGCCAGCGTGGATGTGAAAGGAACTAGGGCTCCAGGGAAAGGCGGGAGTCTGCACAGCGCCTGGGCTCCCACATGTCTAAGCAGCTCCAAGTGAGGCCCGTGTTGCTGGTCCCAATTAGCACGTCTCAGGAAACTAGTCACTTTAGGGAAGAAAATGCCTATGGCGGTAAAAAAATGGCTTCTAATATTTTTAATGAAGATCCTGAGGGTTTTTTTTTCTTTTCTTTTTTTTTTTTTTAAAGTAACGTGGGGCTTGAACTCACAACCCCAAGATCAAGAGTCGCACATTCTGCCGACTGAGCCAGCCGGGCGCCCTGAAGGGCTCTTTGGAACGTAGCTTAACGCTGACGTTGCTGTCCTGCGCTCTCACGTCTGACCCAAAACCATTGCTGATGAAGTTGGGGGGTTCGTCTTGATATTTCACCGTGAGGGTAAAGCCTCCCTGCGGGCTTGTTTCCCTGCACGTGAGGCTCAGAGCATGCTGTTGTCTCAGAAGGGCTGTTGGGATAGAAGGGAGGTCGTCGGCCCGCCCAGTGACAACACTGGGCTCAGGGCTGGAACCCCTACTTGGGGTCAGAGTGACAGGCTGACCTGGTCCAACTCCAGCCACATCACCTCTGTCAAACCAGTGCCCCGTGCTGGCTGCTGTCTCAGCTCCGGGGCCTGGCAGGCTCCAAGGGCCTTAGAGATCATCCCCAGCTGGGAGCGGGTAGTCGTGGGCCACCTTCTTTCTGGAGACGTGAATGAGAGCCCATGCTGGTCCCTTGCAGATGCCCGCTTCATGGGATGAGGTCACGACTCCCCAGAATCTGAAACTGAAAGTTCGTGGAGTGTGGGAGGTGAGGGAGTGATAAACAGTAGCTACACAAGGTGCCGGGTAAGGGGGGGGCCCCATTCCCGCGGGCTCAGCACCAGACACAGCCCCGTGTGTCTTTCTCCGTTCAGTATAGTGAGAGTACACAAGGATGTTTGTTCGTAAGGAATAAAGGCATTAGAGGGGCGCCTGAGGGGCTCAGTGGGTTAAGCCTCTGCCTTTGGTTCAGGTCATGATCTCAGGGTCCTGGGATCGAGCCCCTGTGTCCGGTTCTTTACTCAGCAGGGAGCCTGCTTCCCTCTCTATCTCTTTGCCTGCCTCTCTGCTTGCTTGTGATCTCGGTCAAATAAATAAAATTTTTTTTTTAATTTTTAAAAAAGGATACAGGCATTAGAACTTTTATTTTTGGTTTACAGGTCTGGGGAGTAAAATACAACGGAAATGGCTCAAAAATTGTGTCCGTGGGCGATGACCAGGAAATCCATGTCTACGATTGCCCTGTGTAAATGCCACTCTCAGACTGGTGTGTACATCACAACATTCCTTACCTTTCTAGCATTTATTGGAGCAGAAACCTAAATTTTGTAGATACAGATCAGTCTTTTCATGTTCTATTAGAAATGCTGTTCATGCTCGAACATAAAGTGTTCATAACACAAACACCGTGTTCGTGAACGGGCTTTTTCAGCTGCCCTGGTGTGGGTGGGAGCGCGGGAGGGGTGTCTGCCCCAGAGATGGCGGGATGTGGCGCTCACTGGCCCTCCCCAGCCCTCCCAGCCAAGAAGCCCAGGCTTGCTTTCCAGAGGGTTGAGCCCCACATACTGTCGGTCTCAGAGTGGGGTCCTGAAGGGAACGGGGGGTTTGCCCCACTAGGAATGTTCTGGAGTCCTGCCTGTCTGGGCATCTACTTGATAGCCCGAGAGCGTCCCCAGCCACACTGTGCACCTGACGGCAGCACAGAGGGTTGTGGCCTGTGGTGGACCCTACCGCCTCCGCGATGTCCCCAGGCTCCAGCCCTGCCTCCAGCACCCCAGAGGCTGGTGCCCCTTCAGCGGGGCCTGTGTGAAAATGGCTCACTCTGAAGATAATTGCTTTTTATTAATGACTTCATATGCCTGTGAGATTGCATGCTTGTCCCCCAGTCCCGTCACCCTCAGGATGAAGCCCGTGCCCCTCTCCTGCCCCTTGGCCTTGGCAGCACAGCCGTGGACGCTTCCCCCCGCCCAGCGTCGGCACTCGCCCCACCTCGGGTCCGGACTCCCGTCCGCTGGTGTGAGGCAGGCTGGCCCCTAACACCTGTGGGGGAGCTCCCGAAAACAAACAGCCAGAGCCGCTGGTCTCTCATCCCAGCTCAGGTTTAATTTTGCAGTGATGGGTGCACAGGGTGAATGAGTTTTAGGCAACACCCTCCAGATCCTACCCCCACGACCAGGATTGGGAGCTGAACATAGTTCCGCCCCCCAGCAGTCGCGCGGTGGGGAAGACCAGGGAGTTGCGGTCCATTTATGGACGGGTTTTCACACGGGCTTGGTTGGAAGAGTAGCTTTAAGGTCTGTCCTGATCGGTGGTCAAAGCAGGGACCATTCTGAGCAAGTGGCACCCACCCGCCCGGTCCTGCTGGAGCCTGGTCCCCCCACACAAGCCAGCTCAGCCCAACTGCGTGGGCCTGATGGACCCCTCCACCCCCGCCCACGGCAGCCCCTGGCGTCAGACTCTGCTTCTCCAGAACCAAGGGCGGGCGGTCTGATGAGCGAGCGGCTTCCGCTCTCACCCAGCCACATCTAAAGCATTTTCTGCCCCCGACGGCCATGGGAGGGAAGGGACCGGTGATGGCTGGGGCTGCGGCAACTCCACGTGAGCTGTGGCCGCCTGCCGGGAGTGAAGCCGTGAGGACGGTCCGTCAGGGGAGGCGGCCCACGCCACCACGCACAGCAGAGCCCTGCCCGAGCAGGAAGCCGTGTCCCATGGCCGCACAGCCAGAGGAACGACCTCTGGGAGGGGGTGCAGACGGACGGCTGTGCCTTCCCAGCCTGGGCTGCTGCTCCGGTGGCCTCTGCCAAGGCTACAGGGTGCGGAGGGGTGGGGTGGGGGTGCGTCCTTTTCTTCACGGTAAGCACTTGGGTGGGAGAACATTGCAAAGGCTGCCGGTAGGAAGTCCTCACGGCCACAGACAAGATGCAGGGCCCAGCAGACAGTTATGTCAGCCTGCTGTATCCTCACAAGGCCAGGAAGCTTCCGGAAATTTCTGAGAGAGATGATCACACACCCACTGCAGCCACAGAGCAGCAGCAAGGCTGGTGGCCCCGCAGCCCTCGCCCTGTGAACCAGGCCACAGACAGGCTTCTGTTCTGGAGGAGGATCGACTAGAATCTAGACTCAGCAGCCCTGGAGGCAGGGCAGGGAAGCCGCGCCTGGGGCGCTGCCCAGGGCCCTGGAGGGGGCTGCCCTGGCGGACAGGACACGGCACAGCCCCACGGGAGCAAGTGTCAGTGCCGTCACCGGCATCTCAGAAGTGTCCTGAAAACATGAATAAACAGATCCATGTGCAGACTGGAAGTGATTCACACTTGAAACGTTTAAATATAAATTAAGCTATAACTTAAGTGACAACCAAAGGAAAAACAGAAGAAAAACCAAGACGACACTCAGCACCTGAGCAGGCTGAACACATACACAGGACACCCCAGACACGAGGCCGCTAGGCGATGCCATTTTCATTGTGCCAACGTTACACTCGGGGCGCTCGCGCGGCCACTCACGCCGTCTGGCACTGCACCCCGGCCCGCGGCCCGTCGTCGTCCTCCTCGTAGGCCTCCCGCTGCTGCCGCCAGTTCTGCTCGCCGGGGCTGAACTCCTTCAGCTCCACCTGGTCCATATCGTCCGTGACCCTCACCTTCTGCCGCGGGGGCAGCAGGGCCTCCAGCTGCGGGAGCTTGTCCTGAGGCAGCCAGTGTTTCTCGGGAAAGATGACCTGCAGGGCGAGGAGCGAGCGGTGGTGGTGGGCCGGCGCGGAGGCACGCCCGGACCCCGCCCGCGGCGGCCACACTCAGGAACTTACGAGGAACTGGATGATCAGGGTCCCTTTCTCCGGGGCTGCTTTGTAGATGGGCATCCCTTCGTTGCGCACACACCTCAGGTCCCCGTGCCGGATCACCTCGCCTGCCGCAGAGAAGGCTCAGTCAGGAGCGGGAAGACCCTGCCCGGGCTGGGGATGGGGACATGCCAGGGTGGCGCCCGGCCCCTCCAGCCCAAGGTGGACGAGCGTGGAAAGCGAACCAGGAACCAGAACCCTGGGGTCAGGGCTGGAGGCAGTCCAGCCCACACTGGGGTCTGCCACAACAACTTCCAAAAGGCACCACCGGGTCTGGGCCCCAGAACTGCAGAACTCCCATCTCCCCCAACAGAAAGAAAGGGCCCAAGAGTCTCCCTGGAGATAAGCTGTTCAGCCTGGCAGTGACGACACAGACAAGGGAGTGAACCTGCAGAGGAGTGGGGGAGGGGTGCCAAACACTGGTTGCCGGGCAGCCAGCTCCCCACTGCGGACTTGGCAAGGGGGAGGCACCGAGCACCCTCTCCGGGGGCATGCAGGGGCGTGGGGCCTTCAGCTGCAGGGCCTTCAGTGGTCCTGTGTGCTGGAAAGTTCTGTCTCCATTCCTACCCCTCATGCTCCTGCCTCTGACTGACTGGGCCGGGAAGCCACCTGCGGAAGGCCCCTCTCCATCGGCTGCCAGGGCGCCTTCCCCACCCATCCTGAGTCTCTGTGCCTTGACAGCAGGAGCGAAGGGACGAGAAATAAGGCACAGCTACAAGACGGTGCGCGCAGGAAGACAGGACACGGAGCAGCGTCAATGAGCAAGACGGACAAGAGAAGTCTCCGGCAGAAGGTCCTCCCAAGCCCCAGCCCCTCCCGTCACCACGCTAGGAACAGGGTCTCCCCTCTGCCCCAGGCCACCAGCAGGGTACTGCCCATGCGCAGTGGGATGCCGGGAGCCCTGCGACCGTGAGGCTTCCCACGACTCCCTGCGGACGCTGGCCTGTCGCATCCTCGGTGCCACAGTCGGGCCTGGGGCCACGTGAGCAGACCCTGAACCCACTCCTGCTTGCGACCTTCTCCCCTCAAGCAGGGAGGAACTAGGGACCTGGGAGGGGTCGTGGCTTGCAGCTTCACATGGGCGTTGCCTTACAGCAAGGTGCCCAAACGGGCTTCAGTGTCAACAGGAGGGGATGACCTTGGTACTGTTTATTTTTACAACTTTCTGTGAGTTTAAAGTTTCCAAATAAAAAGCTTTTTAAAAAAAGAAAAAACTCTGATCGAGGCTTGGATCCAGAATCCATATCCTTTTACGTACAGAAAAGGAGGGAACAGTGTACAGGGAAGCCGCAGAGACAGTGAACGAGGCCATGGGAAGGAAGGAAGCAACCGGAGGCCGGGCCCTCTACGGTCTGCGCACCCTGCACCGGTCACGCCACGCAGTGACAGGCAGGTCACGACCCACCCAGCTGCAAGCTACTCCCTGACCCTGGCAAGGAGGGCATGGGTGTGGCGAGGGGACCAGAGCAGCTCCACTCACGGCCAGAGTGTCAGCCTGCACCCCCCCGCCCCGCCCAGACGCATTCTGACACAGACGAACAGCCTCCATGTTGCCAGAGGCGGCTTCGTGTGTGCTGGGTGCACGTGCCCTGGAGGACACCGGCAGGCCTCAGTGCTGCCCCCCGGCCTGTGCGTGTGAGCAGCCGAGGCCAAGCTGACGGGCAAGGTCTCCTCAGGAAAACTGGACCTGACGGTGTCTCCCATGTGCCCACAGCACGGAAGCTGGAGGGGCACGCGCAGAACAGACCTCCACTATCTGCTTCCCACACTAAGTTTTTAAAGCTTGAGGTATGGGGCTTGGCCCCAAGATTGCTGCTGGGGGCCCTCCCCCTAACTTGGAATACTTTCTAGGAGCATATGTAAAGAGTCATAAAATTCTTCAGTCATCAGCAGGGACTCTAAACTTGAGAGCAAAGGACATGGTGCTAACGTCAGAGGTGAAGCGGGGCTAGCGGCCAGCAGCGTCCCAGACGCACCCACCCAGCCCAGCACTCAGAGACGCGCCTCTGAAACCTCACCCGACTTGGACGTGATCATGAGGATTCGATCATCCAGCGTTTTTAGCGTCTTCTTGAAGCCACAGAGGGCTTCAGAAAGCTGAATTTTCATTTTCATGATCAAGTCGTGGCCGCGCCTCTGAAAGACACTATGATCCTTCTGATCAAGCACAATTATGACATCGCCAGGCTCCAGCTCAGGCTCCTGGTCTCCTTCTCCGTGAAACAGAATCTTTTGCCCATCTTTCATACCTGTGAGATATTATCCTTTCTGATTAGCATTTCTCTTAAAAACCGTGCACTCTACAAAGCTCTGAAGACGGCACACGGCCCTTTGGGGACTTGGACGCATCAGACCTCCTGAGCTCATGGGCACGCGCACCAGAGCAGTGCTGGGATCACCGCGCGCCCGGGTCACCATCCACTTCTTGCTGCACCCCGGGCCCTGGCTCTGAGGGCACGCACAGTCACGTGCTTCAGTAGAAGTCCTGGAAAAACGCCCTCCTGGTGTTAATTTGTACACTTTGGTCTCATCTCTCATTAGTTCATATTCACCGGAGTAGGAACTCACAGAATAGCGTGGAAGTACCTGGAGAGCAGCTAACCATGAGAAAGGCCTTACACTGACGGTGTCGGGCGCACGGAGATGGGGGGGTGGGTACCTGGGAGCATCTGGGCAGTGAGGCAACCAGGTGCAGGAAGGAGCGAGCCCTCTGGCCGACAAGCGGCCAAGGCGGTCAAGAATGATACCAAGGGAATGGTATGAAATGGGGGAGGGTAGTTAACCAAACTCAAGGTCAAGCACCTTTCAGAGCACTGTAAAACCTTCATTCAAAAGGGGTTGTTTTTGACCTGGAAGAAGCCAGCTGCAGCACAAAGACTGGCTGGTGACCGGCCCGGCACTGAAGCCGGGAGGGCGGGGCAGCGGGACCAGTGTCTGCCGCGCTGCGCTCCAGGTCCCAGACGCCTGACCTGTGCGCCCCACGGTCAGCTGCCAGCAGCACACCGAGCAGGGAGGAGCGCCTAGCTGTGCGGCCTCACCTTTCTCCACGTGCACCTCGATAATCTTCTTCTCACGGATCACCTTGGAGCCACTGCAGCTGTCGCAGCGGTCCTTGGGGCTGATGCGCTCGCCCTGGCCCTTGCACTCGATGCACACGGTCTGGATCTGCTGCACCATGCCCGGCCCAATCTGCTGGATGTGGATCTGCATGCCACGGCCCTTGCACAGAGGGCACTTCTCCACAGACCCCTTCTTCCCGCCGACACCTGCAGGGGACGCGGGACTGAGAGCCAGGCTCCTCCACGGGTGGCCTGTGCCTCCGGCCAGCAAGGGCGGTCAGCAGCCCTTCCACGGGACACTGGGGTTGGAACTCTGTCTGCAGTCTTGGTCGGCAGTATATAGTCTGGAGGATTCTAACCCAGCAAGGAACATCCAGACCTTAACACGCGACTGTGAGTATCCGCAGCTTTGGCCCTGCCGGCCACATTCGTGACATGAGTTTCACCAGCTGGGCCTCCAGGTGGCCAAGGGGACTGGGCTGAGAGACTGGAGGGCAGCAGCCCCACTCGGCCAGCTCACGACCATGTGCGTCTGAGGTCACCAAGACGACTTTTCTTTAAAAATCCTAGTTTCAGGGGCACCTGGGTGGTTCAGTGGGTTAAGCCTCTGCCTTAGGCTCAGGTCATGATCTCAGGGTCCTGTGATCAAGCCCTGCACTGGGCTCTCTGCTTAGCAGGGAGCCTGCTTCCCCCCACTCTCTGCCTGCCTCTCTGCCTGCTTGTGATCTGTCAAATAAATAAAATATTTTTTAAAAAATCCTAGTTTTTAAAAACTGTGTTCATTAAACTTGCATGCGAGTCAAGGGACTGTAAACCACAGCCAGCGTCCCGGGTCTCGGCGGCTCTGCCCGTTTCTGCCCACGCTGCCGGGGACCTGAAGCACTTCCTGCCCAGCCCTGTCACAGGACAGGTTTGCTGACCCCTAAGTGGGGTGAGCCCTCTGCACTTTTACGGGTTTAAAATAATGATCTACGTGTTAAATAAATGTCAGTCTGAATAAAGAACGTACATGGCACAGTAAAACAGACCTGGCCCTTAGGTCACCAGTTTGCAGTCTGTTGGACCCTTATATTTGAAAAGACAAAAAAATGACTTTTCTCCCCATTATGGAACAATCAGAACTGTTCCCAGGTCTAAGGGATCACAACCATGGGACTCATTCAGACATTCCCGCTTACCTTCACATTTCTCACAAATTACATTTTTCTGGAGGGCCAACTTCTTTGTGACTCCATTATACAAATCTTCGAGAGTTACAGACAGCTGATGGACAACGTTCTTGCCTTAGGGGGAGAGCGGGAACAGAGCAATGAGTAACACGGCAGGAGATGCAGTCGCCATGAGCTCCGGCTGCAGAGCCGTGTGGGGCGCTCACTCCCCCCCGGCAGATCAGGGTGCATCGGCCACACACACCCCCACTACCCCAGCCAGCCATGAGAACGAACACCCTTTATAGCTAAGGGCCAATCCCTCAATCGTTTATAGACATCGACCAAAAGACCTTACATCTTTATTTCCTAAAAACAAACCTGAGGCCAGTGCCCCACGGAAGGGGCCCTAAAGAGCCCTTCTGTAATCTGTGGCCAAGTGGGAACTCTCTCCTCTGCTGAACTCTTATCTGTGGGCCCCATGTCTTTGGGGAGGGAGTCTGTGCACCCAGGGCCAGGCCAGAGTCGGATGGCTCGCAGGGTCCAGGGGCTCCCTCGGAGCTCCCTCGGTCGTGAAGACGCACTGTCCTGTTCACTGGCCGGCAACACGGACACGGGAGCTATTCACCACGAGACAGGGAGAGCACCAGGCAGGAGGGGCCCGCAGTTTCCATCGTGCCCATCGTCAAGTACATGAGCCAGCAGCCCCGACATGGCGCCAGGGCTCTTCCTGAGGGACTCGGGATTCTCAGCACCCTGTGTTCGAGAGCGGGTGGCCAAGCTTCTGAAGCTCAAAGTCGACAGACACTGCCTCATCCCTCCAGGGCCTCTCACTGCAACAACCCGCAACCCGCCCTTCGTAAACACCGGGGCGGAGCTCATACCTCATTTTACCCAGGATCTCAGTAGGCTAGGCTATCTGGACTCAAAGCAGAGTATCCACAGTCAACTGGACAGGGAAAGGGGCCACTGGGGACCATGCGTAATAGCCAGCGGCGGCAGCGCGTGGCCTGGCCGGCGTCACAGCTGCCTGGGGCCCTCGTTCACCTCCTGGGGATAAAGCCATGAACCACGACGCACGGCGGAGTGCGAGGCGGGCAGGCTCTTACCAACCTGGTCACACCTGCGCACCTGTGGGGGGACGGGGCCCGCGGACTGAGAAAGCGAGACAGCCCACAGAGCGCCGGCCGGAAATGGAGCGCACGGACCGGGTCGGGGGGCAGGGACAGGAGGTGCTGTGATGTCCTGTAGGACACCCCATGGCCTGACCCTCATGAGCGAGACGCAGACAGCAAAAGGAACGTCCTCCCCCCCCCCGCCCCACTCACACCCGCGGGCTCCCGTCGGGTAGTGTCCGCAGGTGTCAGGCGCGTGTCCAGGTGCCAAGAGGCTCGGGGTGGTCTGGACACTGGGGGGTGGGGGAGCTAGTTAAGGCTAATGATCCCTTTTAAGGCATGACCTGCCCCGATTCCCATGACTGGTAGCATTCAAAAATTATGAAACTTGGTTAGTGTCTTTAAAGGCACTCACCTCTCCTCTCTCGAGCCATCCGTCCCCCGCCCCCGAAGAACATGTCGAAGATGTCCATGGGTGAAGAGAAGCTGGGGCTGCCTGAGCCTCCTTCCTTGATGGCCTGCTCGCCGCCCTGGTCATAGATGTCTCTCTTCTTTGGGTCTGAAAGCACTTCATAAGCCTGGGATATGAGCTTGAACTTTAAAGTAGAGAGAGAGAGAGAAGGTGTGAGCCGCTCGGTAGACCACGACTCTGAGGTGCTGGCGGAGGTGTTCCGCACACAGTCACGCTCCCCAGCAGGCCACGCTCCCTCTGGAACCCGGCTGCTCAGGAGCGGGGGACTATGGGGCCTGCGGGGAGCGGTCGCTCCTCCCAGCCTCACCTGCACCCAGCTTGAAGCCAAAGACCGTGAGGTCAGGCTGGGTGTAACCCGGCGCCCAGCAAGGGCCCGCTTCCCGGCTACGGCCGCCGGCCTCCCCGGCCCCCGCCGTGCACTAGCTCATCCACACAGGGACGCAGCGGCAGACGCCTCAGGGGCACCTGTCCACGCATGCTGCTGACACGTGTGAACCCGTCCTCCGGGCCCGGCCCAGTCCCCCGTCTCCGGTACCGCCAGCGCCAAAACCGTGCTTCCCTTCCCCTCACACCTCAACTGGCAGCAAACCCTCTGCTCCAGTCCCTAAGACACCGCCCTCCTGCCACCAGCGTGCCACAGGGATCCGGCTGTAAACAGAAGTATCAGAAAACCCGGACTGAAAGACATTCAGCAAGACAGACCAGGGAACCAAGTGCCACATGTGACTGCAGATTGGGGGGTGCGGGGGTGACTACAGGAGGCCCTAGAGCGACTGCAGAAGGCAAGTCTTTCCTCAGGGTCCGAGTTCTCCGGCGAGGCCAGCGCGCACAGGCTGAAGCCACACAGGAGCATCAGGGCCGGGAGGTGAAGCAGGCGCCCCACGTTTGTGTGGGGCGGGAGGGGGCCCAGCGCTCACTGCCCCACGCTCCTCTGGGTACATAGGTCTTTTTTTTTTTTAATCAAAGGGCAGGGGGGACATGGATTTTTTTTTTTTTTTAAGATTTTATTTATTTATTTGACACAGAGAGAGAAAGAGAAATCACAAGTAGGCAGAGAGAGAGAGGGAAGCAGGCTCTCTGCTGAGCAAAGAACCCGGTACAGGACTCGATCCCAGGACTCTGAGACCATGACCTGAGCTGAAGGCAGAGGCTTAACCCACTGAGCCACCCAGGCGCTCCATGGATGTTTTTAAAATAAAATTAGAACACTATGAAATATCTGCGCTCTGTCCTCACCACACCGCATGCCTACGCCACAGAGGCCACCTTGCGCCCAGGGCCGCGCCGGAGCTCCTCAGTGGCCTGCACCTGTCCTCCACGTGCCGGCCTCGGGGTAGCCCACGGCACCCAGAGCCGGCCGGCACCCAGCCCACTGCCCCAGCTCTTCGAGGCAGCCTGTGGCCCCGGAATCCAAGCCAGACCTCACTCTAGGCCACCCGGCCAGCTGCTGCCTTGCGCTCCCTACAGCACCCCCCGCCCCCCACCACAGCGGCCAGTCCGAGAGCGCAGGGCACACGGTCAGCCACGCTCAGCCATGACCCGGGACCCAGAGCCACGTCTGCGTGTCTGATGAATGGCTTGAGGCCAGGAGTTCAGAAATGAGTACGGGACGTAGGGTGCCTCCAGAGTCCTCTCCAGTCTGTCAAACGGGGTCCCTGTCAACAGCCTACGGCATGGCTGGCTCCACAGCCGGAGAAGAGAACGTGCTAGAAGCAACCGAACATGGAAGCAAACAGAGAAGCTGGGTTTCCTCAGATCGCTGAGCGAGATCCACTCTAATTAACCAGCAATAAGCACGAGCTAACAAGTAACGAGCCAATTTAACAGACCCAGTCCTCAAGGGATGTCAGGCGAGCTCTCAAGGCAGCCACGTCTTGTGCTCCGTTGTTTCTCTCTGTTTCTGCGAAGCAGCAGGCCTCCCTCGCCCCTACCCCATCCAAGACAGGAAGACTGCGGCGTGGGGCGCAGGAGCCCCGACCTTCCGGGCCCGGCTGCACGTCAGGGACCAGATGAATACGCTGCCCGGGAACTTCCACAAGGACCACTCCCCAAGTCCTCCCAACACCTGAAAGTCACCCAATGACCAGTCTAAGAAGTGGAAACGCCCTGTCCCTTGGGCAGTTAACAATGGGCCGCATCTCTGGCAGGGTGCGGGCACCCACAGCCCTGAGCAGGCCCGCCACACCCCTGCGGCTCCAGCCCCCCCTTCCAGTCGTCCCACCCCCTCAGCTTGAGCTCAGTGCTCTCACCGGCTCACCTCTCTGACTGTGGTCACGTCGTGGGACCGAGATCACCGCGTGGCTAGGAAAACAGGACTTCGGGACGATGTCACGGGTTGGAAGCGTGTCTGTGACATGGGCTGGCGAGCAAACCACCATCACCCCGCGGGAGCCCATGTGCACAGCGGCCCGGGAGCGGCGGCAGGGTGCCGTGTGCGGCGGCGCTCCTCTACAGGCTCGCGCTTCTCGTACTGCTACGCTCTTGTGTGAGTTTTTAATATTTTATTTATTTATTTACTTATCTGACAGAAAGCGGCAGAGAGATCACAAGCAGGCAGAGAGAGAGGGAAGCAGGCTCCCCGGTGAGCAGAGAGCCCGATGCAGGACTCGATCCCAGGACCCTGAGATCATGACCTGAGCTGAAGGCAGAAGCTTTAACCCACTGAGCCACCCAGGTGCCCCTCACGTGTGACTTTTAACTTGAAAATCTATTATTCCAATGAAAAGCTACAGTGAAGTTGGCCAAAAGCCCGAATTCCTCTCCAGCTGTGGAAGGTAAGAGCCCTGACCTGCGAAGGGGGGCCCCCTGGCCCGCGGCCGAGCACCCCGTGGAAAAGCCACCACAGCGGGCCCCACACACCCCAGGAGGGGCCAGTGGCCAGCACGGCTGCCCGATGCTTAGCAACACAGGACAACAGGACACAAAACAAAGGCCACTCCCTCCACCCCCGCTGGCTGGCTCACTCGCCTCCCTGCCGGGTGAAAGCACCGGCTTAATCTATTTTTGAAGAGACATGAATAATACAAACTGAGGAGGAACAACAAACATTCTACCAGTTCTTCCCACACAGAGAAGGTGGACAAGACCCGCACACAGACTTGCACGAGAAAGACAATGTCTACGTCTACACCGTGGACCCAGCACACAGAAGGACAAAAACAGGGATCTGGTGAATGAGTGAGGAAGCCCCCCTCAGGGAACCTAACGGCAGAGTTTCCATGAACTGTCACCTCAACCCTTTGATCTCCAACCCCACTTCCACAGCAACTGCCGTCCCAGACCGTGTCTGTACAGGCTGTGCTGATTCCCTCCACCAGCCCGACCACCTTCCAGCCCCTGCACGGGATAGCAGACCGGGGAGCGAGCGTGGGGGCCAGGGGGTGGGGGTGGGTGCAGGAATCAGACAAGAATTATCACCAGGGCAGGAGGAGGACGGGGCCGGGGCTCAGGGCAGGGTTCAGCCTGCTGGGACCACAGAACTGAAGATTCATGAGTGGTGGGGACATCACAGGACCCCCACGCCCCAGGCCCGCCGGCAGAAGCCTCACATGGGACACCGGTTCAGTGCCTGGCTCTGAGTAAGTACCAGCTTGGAGCAATCCAGACGGTCTACTGAGAGGGACGCACAGGCAGCACCCCCCGGGAAACGTGGAGGTCAAGTGAAAGTTTTCGAGCAGACCTGCTCCAAGGGCACGCACACAGCCTTGAGCACGCTCCTGGATGCTGCTCCGAGCCCTGACCGAAGCCAGCCTCAGAGCCGTCCGTCAAGAAGCCTGGACCCGCTCCCCCCGCCCGCCCCCCCAGAGGAGGTTCTCCCCGACAAGCTCCAGTAGGGCCACGAGCACGTCTGTGACTCCCCACACTACGGACGAAGCCAGGCCCTCCAACAGCCACAGTGACCTCTAAATATAGACGAGAGAATGCGAGTGAGCAGCGAACGGTCTTGCGGAAAGCATGGTAAACTTGTGACAGCCGCACTCGGCACATGTGGCTAAATATAACCTCCCAGCTCTACCGCCAGCCGCCAGCATGGGAGCAGGCACACACGGGCGGCGTCCGGGGCTCCTGCCTCTACCTGCCTGATCAGCAGCTTCAGCCACCGCTTGGGGGTCTCTGCTGTCCCTACGGCAGGAGACCCTCCCCTACACCACCTGAGACTGCAGAGTTTTCTAAGAAAGCGGCAAACCGTGGAAGGAGGAACGGGGACAGCTAAGCAGCCTTCCCAAGAACCAGCAGGCTGTCCTGCCGGTCACCGGCTCAGTGGGTAACGGGCCTCCTAGGACAGAGCAGGGCGGCTGTTCCAGTCCGGTCGCCACCATACACAGCATTCCCGCCCGCTGCGGGTCCTGAAGATTGACTCTGGGTCATTTGCCACAATAAACCTGAACCACTCCTGTAAAGTGCTGTGTCAGGGTAGAGAGCTCCCTGTCCCTGCTTAATAAATGAGATTATTCGGTGTCTCATGACCTTGACCAGGCGGGAGACGGGCACACAGACCAAATCCACGGGGTTCCCGGTGCCGATGCACCAACAAGGAAGAAACACCAACCATCCCACCCACGGCTCCGGCAAGTGCACAACTTCTGGTGTTGCCTCTGTTTCCCGGGGTTGCCAGCGGCCCCTCCTACAGGCCTGCCCTCCGGGGCTGTGCCAACCACACGCCCCCGGGAGCTGGACACATTGGGTGGCATGTGGGCTTGCGGTGGCAACGGAGGAGTGGGGGGCTCCAGGGCTCCCGGGGCTTGTTGCAGCCCCAACC
>NC_081569.1:467495-506780 GCF_022355385.1 Mustela nigripes
CGGGCATAGGGAGGCGTGGGGAGGCCTGCAGCGCACCGCTGCATGCTTGAGGGGTTGAGGGTAGGCGGGGGTCCGCGGCCATGGCGGGACCCTGGTTCCCTGGGCCCTGCCGCTGCTGGCACCCCCCGGGTCATCTTCGAGGCTGGCAGGAGCGTAAGCCCTTCCAGATTCGCACTGTGGTGCTCTGCCCGCCCCATCTGTGGACCAGGGCCTCCCTGCTGCGCACAGTGGGATTCCCCCCCTGTCTCCCACAGGTAAGCAGTGATGTCGGGGGCGTGTGCGCCCTGACGCGTTTCAGGGGTGAGTAGCCACGTGTCCAGGTCTCCCAAGAGTGGGCAGCGGCCCCTCCTGTCGTGCGGGGGTGGGGGGGTTGGGGGGGTGGACCTTCAGAACCACTAAGTTGGACCCGGCTGGAGGGCCCACCTGGTGGGCCCAGCGATGTGCACGTTGAGAGTGGGGGTTGGCGCTGGAGGTGGGCCCTGCCTGGGAGGCTGCAGGCACAGGTATCCCACCCACCTGGGCTGTGGCCTGCCCTGCCCCACAGCAGAAACGGGCCTAGGAGTGTTATCAGTAAACTGCAGGCTCCCTGCTCCAGCCCAGCCTTGGATACTGTCAGGGAGGGGAAGCCAACGCTCACTTCTAGGATCCCCTGGTTTTGTTTGGGGTCCTGTGGCTGAGGCAGCCTCCATGCCCTCTTCCGGGTCTGCGGGAGAGTGATGTGACTTTGAACATCCAAGCAAAATTCAAGCAAACTTCTTCTGCTTAGGGAGACGTCTCCGTCCATCAGGCTGCTCTAGAACAGAGCTCTAGGTCTAGCTGCAGATCAGGAAGCAAGTTTCCGTAGCCGCCATCAGAAGCTGCTGAGCTTTCACCTGAGCTCGTCCGCAGGACCTGGTCACGGCCACCTGCCGCCCACCTCTCCGGCTTCTCTGAGATCAGATGGGATGTAATAGCAGAGGCTTATAGCACCGTGGGTCTCCGACCCGGGGCTTCTAGGGGTCCCTGGGTCTGGGCTACACTGCAGACCCATGCCCTTCTGGGGTGTCGCCGAAGAGTCAGCGTTTGCAAAGCTGCTCCGGTGATTCCAGGAACAGCCAGGGCTGAGAGCCGCTGCCTAGCGCCCGTGCCCACCAGCTTCTGTGCTCCAAATCAGGGACACCGGCATGACAGCCATCCAGGGTGGCCACGGTCTCTGGATGCAGAATAGGGCGATGAACTTGGAAGCCATGAGACGTGAGTGAGTTCACATCCCCACAGGGTTACTTCTGGCTGTTTGACCTTGGGGAAGTAACTAGCCTTTCTGAGCCTTACATTTCTAGAATTTCATGGGGTTAATGGTAGTAGTGTCTGTTTCCTGACTGTGAGAAAGGCCCGGCCGGCTCCAGACGCTGGGGTACTTTTTGTCTTTCTGCTTTCATCTAAGTTAAAGCAGCTGGCAGAGATCTCTCCTGTGTGACATCTACCCAGGCTCTTCTTAACTAGGCCCAACCCTGGTCTCTAAAGGCTGGAGCAGACACTGACGTTGATTTCCAGCAGTTCACGGCCGCATCCCTGAGATGACCCACCACCACCCCCAACCCCGGGAGTGCCCGCATGAGTCACTCACGGCTGCTGGGTAACCCGCAGACTTGTTACGGTCTGTTCCTCCCGACACCTGAAGCTGGGGCCTCCGTCTCCAGCGTCTGTGAGAGGGTGGAATCCGCCGTCAGCGCCAGCCAGCAGACCCAGCTGGTGTGCCTGTGTCTACACTGGCTCCTTGCGAGGGCCTGCCCCTCCCCAGCCGCCCCACCCCCACCCCCACTCCCACATCCTTTCTTGGGAGCATCAAGTTACTTCTGGACACCTAGAAGCAGACTCTTCTCCGCTGCGATAGTAAACCCGTCGTCCTCTAATGAACATGACGGGGTGGGGAGGGCAGGAAGAACCTTGTGGAGGAAGGTATGCACCGTGCACCAGCCATGCACCAGAAGCGATGCTGCCGTCTTGGGCCAAGGGGGAGGGAGGTTGTGCTGCAGCGAGGGCAGAACCAAGGCGGAGAGCACAGGACCAGGGTGGAGGGAGGCTCTGAACTGTGAGGAAAGTGTCTGCTTTCCCTCTGCAGAAAGCAGGTCCGCGGCGGCTGGGTCCCACACATCTCCCGGCTGCACGGCTCCAACAGCACTCCCCGCTCTGTGTCTCTGTGCCACACAGTCTCATAATTCTCCCAGTATTTCCAGCCGTTTTCTCCTATTTGTTAAGGAGGTTGGTGACCTGCAGTGTTACTGCTGTTGCTGTCTAGGGGCCCCAGGAGCAGCACCTGTGGAAGACCATGAACTTGCTGAGAAAAGCTGGGTATGTTCCCACTGCCCCCCCCCCCCACGCCCGCCGCCAGCTGCCCTGTCCTCTCCCCCCGCAAGACACACCAGGGTTGAAATTAGGCCACTTAATACCCCGACGGGGGCCTCGAAGTGTCCACACAAAAGGGAAGAGTCACCTGTGTCTCACTTTAAATCAAATCTAGAAAAGATTAAGCTTAGTGAGGAAGGTACGTTAAACGCCAAAATGGGCCAAAAGCTGCCCTTTCCCACCCGTTAGCCAAGGCGGGGATAGAGGGAAAAGTTCTCCAAGGGAATTAAAGGACCATGCCTGCCAAGGCAGGAACGACAACGGGAAAGAGCTGTATTGCTGATCCGGAGAAAGTCCGTGCGGTCTGGACGGAAGGTCCGACAGCCACAGCACCCACTTCCGCCAGAGCCCAGCCCAGAGCCAGGCCCCTGCGTGCTTCGGGTCCATGAAGGCAGGGGCAGGGCTGGAGCTGGCGGAGATGGTCTGTGAGGTGTGAGGGGGGACACCGCCTCCAGAACGCAGAAGTGCCTGGTGAGGGCACGCGTTCCCCGGCAGATCCCCTGCGATCGGGAAGGCGGCTCCCTGAGCAGCACAGCTTGTCAGCGCAGCCAAACCAGCCTTCCATGGAAGACGCCACCAGCTCGCCCCGCAGCCGTAGAGGGGAAGTCAGCATCCAGCTTCACAGCTTCACAGGGCCAGGTGGACTCATTCAGGGGCTCGGGCTGCTGCTCGCTCGAAGGTGACCCGATGCTCGCGAACCACGTGGGACATCCCTGGGCCGCCAGGAGCCGCACTCCATCCGCTCCGGCCATGCTCTGTCAGTGGCCAAAGCCGGCCACTCAGGAGAGAGGTCCCTGGGAAGGTGCGAGCGCTCGCTGACACCGCACCGGCTCCCCCAGGAGCTGTGATGGAGATGGGCAAGACTCGGGTTGTCCTCACACCTGTGGACGGTCCGCGGCCTGTGGATGGAGTTATCTCAACTTCCAAGTCTTGTTCTTTAAGAAATACACTTTGCAAGACTATGGCTGCTCTGGACAGGGATTCATCTGAGGATCCGGGCACAGTAAGTGGAAAGCCTTCTGGAAAGGCTTCACATCCCAGATGCCATTAAGAACAAACACGATAGGGGCACCTTGGTGGCTCAGTTGGTTGAGCGACTGCCTTCGGCTTGGGTCATGATCCCAGGGTCCTGGGATCAAGCCCCACATCAGGCTCCCTGCTCAGTGGGGAGCCTGCTCCTCCCTCTCCCTTTGCTGCTCTGCCTGCTTGTGCTCTCTCAGAATCTCTGTCAAATAAATAAATAAAATCTTAAAAAAAAAAAAATCCACGATCTGTGGGAAGAAGACAAAACAACAAACAGGAGTTTGGAAGCCGTGGGTTCCTGCCCTCGTGGACGACTTTGAGGGGTTCCAGACTGAGGGGAGGATGTCACCGCAGACGTGGGAAAGCAAAACGGCCAGAATCAGAAGAACTGCCAAAATCCCATGATGATGCTTGAATGGACAAATTGGGGCTTCTGGACGAACCGAGAAACTGGATTCTTGAGATGGAATCTGCTCCCGGGGGAGATGCTGTGAAGACTGTTAGGAGGACACGAAGGGTCTAGAATATTCCATAAGCTAAGTTGGGGAGGCAGTAGGATTTCAGAGGCCTGATTCATCTTGAGAGAAGTGTAGACAGCATCACCCCCTACAGAGAAATCCTTCATGAAAGGAAGAGTCGCTCCATGCATCCGACATTGTCATCATCTACTTTAAGAAGCTGCCCGTGGCCCCTGTCTGATGCAGCCGGTTAAGTATCTGACTCTCGGTTTTAGCTCAGGGTCATGAGATCGAGCCCCGATCCAGCCCCATGTGGGGCTCTGCGGTCAGCGGGGAGTAGGCTTGAGATTCTCTCCTCCTCCCTCAGCCCCTCCCCCTCAAAGAAATAAATTCAATCTTGAGAAAGAACTTGCCCCAGCCCCCAACCCCCACCTTCAGTGACCACCACCCAGATCAGTCAGCAGCCCTCCACTCTGAGGCAAGACCTTCTGCCAGCTCAGAAGATGGTTGGAGTATCTTTTAGCAACAAAGCCTTTTTGCAGTATGTACATTGTATCCTTTGCACTTAAGGCTGTGGCACAGCTGGTCTGCTAAGGTATAGTGTGAACCCAACGCAGCAGCAGGAACCTCACACTAGGGCCGCGCTCCGCTGCACTGTCTGGAGCCAGGGCCACAGCTTCTCCCACTCGTGCCTGCAGCCTGCTGGGTTCCAGGTGGGCGGGGGGTCTACTTCCCAGACCTGTTACACGTTTACAGTCCATAACTGTATTGCTGCATGATCTCAGAAAAATCCCGCTCATTAATACAGGCTTTCTGCACACGTTGTCTTCTATTTTTGCTTAGTCCAGAACATTTCCGGAGCCCCTGCTGCGCTCAGCTTTGATCTGCAGACACTTCGCTCTTCTGAGGCATTGCCAGATTCTCAATGCTTAGATTCAGAAAAGAATCGTGAAGTTTTTCGCACCGTGTTCAAACATTGCAGTGGGCTCACATAAGGTAAATAACAGTTACTGTGAAAATGTTACAAATGGGGCACCTGGGTGGCTCAGTCAGTTAAGTGTCTGCATTCAGCTCAGGTTATGATCCCAGGTCCTGGGATGGAGTTCCGCATGCATCGGGCTCCCTGCTCAGTGGGGAGTCTGCTTTTTTCCCTCCTTCTCCCCCTGTTTGTGTTCCCTTTCTTGCGGTCTGTCAAATAAAATCTAAAAAAAAAAAAAAAAGTTGCAAATATTTTCATCTCATCATATACTTGGTATCTTTTTTTTTTTAAAGATTTTATTTATTTATTTGACAGAGAAATTACAAGTACACTGAGAGGCAGGCAGAGAGAGAGAGAGAGAGGAGGAAGCAGGCTCCCTGCTGAGCAGAGAGCCCGATGCGGGACTCGATCCCAGGACCCTGAGATCATGACCTGAGCCGAAGGCAGCGGCCCAACCCACTGAGCCACCCAGGCGCCCCATTGGTATCTTTTTTTTTTTTTTTAACAGCTTTGTTGAGGTAGCACTGACATACAACAGGTTGCCCATGTTTAAAGTGTACCATTTTGGGTGCCGGGGGGCTCAGTTGGTTGGGCAACTGCCTTCAGCTCAGGTCATGATCCTAGAGTCTGGGACCAAGTCCCACATCAGGATCCCGGCTCCACGGGGAGTCTGCTTCTCTCTCTGACCTCCCCTCTCATACTCTCTCTCTCTCAATAAATTAAAAAAAAATTTTTTTTTAAGTGTACCTTTTTGGAATGAAAGCTGGTAAAGCCACTCTGGAAAACAGGATGGAATTTCCTCAAAAAGTTTAAAATAGAGCTACCGTATGATCCAGCAATCACACTACTGGGTATTTACCCTAAAGATACAAATGTAGGAATCCAAAGGGGCACGTGCACCCGAAAGTTTATAGCGGCAACATCAAAGGAGCCGAACTGTGGAAGAGTAGATGTCCATCGACAGATGAATGGATAAAGAAGTGTATACCCGCGTGACCACCACCCAGATCCAGAGAGAGGACGTTTCCTTCATCCCAGAAAGTCTCCTCTGTATGCTGAGCTCTGGCCCCACAGGACGGCTGTGCCCTCTGCGGCACCCCATGCGGCCATGACGTTCACGTCCCCCCGCGCAGCTGCCATTACATCCGTGTGCGCGCTCACGGCAGCGTGTGCGAGCCCCTGCAGCCTCCCAGCGTGCCGACATCGGTGTCACCAGCCTGGTCGACTGTCATTCCTGGTGACTGTCGTCCTAGGGGAAGGCTTCCGTCGGCTTCCCTGAGAACCCAGCATGCTGGGCATCTGTACCCACTGTCGAATGCCAGCTGGGAGATGTCAAGGACCCAAGGCGTCATGGGGGGGTCCCCTGAAGATCCCCGTCCCCCATGGGGTGGGCGGGGAAATGTGCACCTGTCGTCATTTCCCAACCCCTTGCCGCCACCTGTGGGCCGGCGATGGAGGGACTGGGGAAGCTGACCTTGTGTATTTGGGGCCCAAATACAGAAACCATGGGGAGATGCGGCCTGCGTTGAGCCATCACGTGAGGCTCCTGGGCAGTGCGTGGACCAGATCGGTTCTGACTTCCCTGTGCCGGTGGGGAGAGGCCTAAGGAGCAGCCCCACCCGGCAGCCCAGTGCAGTGAAGTGTGTCCTACCAAACATGGTTATGCGACTGCCCAGCGCCGGTCTTCTTTCCCAGGAGCCCTCCAGAGAGCAGTCTCTCCCTGGGAGGGGCTGAGTGCCCCCGGCAGAGCCCGCCTCCCCTCCTGGAGGCCAGGGATGAGGGCATGACCTGGAATTGGCCACCAGATGCTCCTTTCTAAGACACCAGGTCCCACGAGAGTGACCCAGGTGGAAGAAGGCCTCCAGGCAGCTGTAGTGGGGCTGGCACGGCTCCCGGGCGCTTGGCCTGTTTCTTGCTCCTGGCTTCATGGCCCCCAGAGCACCTGGAGGGACGCAGCCCATAAAGCTGGTGTCTGGCCTCCTGCCAGTTCTGCAGGTCCTCCCACCGCCCTCAGGTAGGTGGTCCCGGGTCTGAATGCAGCTAACGGAAAGCAAGGGGAGGGTTCGGACACCAGGCCCCAGGAGCCCTCCTGCACCAGGGGAGACCCTACCCGCGACTGCATGTGGGCAGGTGACCCGGGAAACCGTGTGCTGTGCAGTAGAGCCGCCTTCTGCCTCCGAGTCTGACCCGGCAGGAAGAGCTATCCTAGTTCTCGGGTTTTCCCAGGGCATCAGCCAAGTATGCCCTAGCTCACAGAGCTGGCCAGAGCCAGTTTCTGGTGCCCACTGCCAAAAATGCTCACCAACGAGACCTATCAGGGAACTCGACACCTACCTCAAGAAGGCATGCGCAAAAATGCCAACAACCGCCATTTCTGGATGACGAAATTCTGTGTAATTTTTATTTTCTTACTCTGCTTTTCTTTGTGTGTATCTCTCTTTTTTTTGCATGAGCATTTATATAAAATACACTTAGGGAAAAGTCATTAAAAATAAGCAGGTTTAGGGGCGCCTGGGTGGCTCAGTGGGTTAAGCCTCTGCCTTCGGCTCAGGTCATGATCCCAGGGTCCTGGGATCGATCCCCGCATTGGGCTCTCTGCTCAGCCGGGAGCCTGCTTCTGCCTTTCTCTGTCTACCTGCCTCTCAGCCTACTTCTGATCTCTGTCTGTCAAATAAATAAAATCTTAAAAAAACAACAACAACAACAAAAAAACAGGTTTGGATCCTCTGAGACCGGGCCAGGGCAACACCAGTGTCCACCCAGAAGGCTACAGGGTTTGCAGAGGTGCGGACGTAGGGCCCCTCAAAAGTTCTCAGAGCCATGGCGTCCAGCCCAGCAGCCTCCCCAGCTGTCCCTCCCTTGTCAGGACCTTCCCCGAAGTCCTGTTTGCCTCACAGAGCGGGGCCGGGAGCTGAGCACGGGAAGAGAGACTGGAATGCCATCCAGTGAGGTGTCTCTGGGCCTGGGCTCAGCAAGCCCACAGGCCCTGGGAGGGCCACACAGGCAGTGAGGACAGGGCCCCAGAACACCAGCACGTACTCCTCCCAATTCTCTGACCCTCCCAGGGCTGTGGGCTGGCAAGGGAAGGCCCTCGAGGCACTGGACCGGCCCTAGGAGGCCTCTGTATCTTTGCGTAGTTTGCGTGAACACGCTGTCAGGAGGACCGGACGTTGGCTTTGGGCTGGTCCCCGCAGGAGACCTAGCTCGCCAGCTGGAGGGAAGCACCACGGCCGGCCCCTCCTTGCGGAGCTTCACGCCTGCCCAGCAGCGCGGGCACGATCACCCTCAGTTCCCCAGTGAGGAGACAGACCCCCGGCTTACCCCGGCTCACAGACTGCGAAGATGGGGACCCTGCCAGGACCCCAGCCCCATCCGAAGGATTCCAGCGCCCTCCGCGTTCTTCCCAGTCCGGCACACCTGCTGTGGCCGAGGTCGGAGAAGCGCCGGTACCGGTACAGCCGAACCCTCACGTGACCAGCGCGAGGACGTGGAAAACCTCTTCAGCTCCCACAAAGTCCTGGCCTCTTTCTTGTCTTTTATGAGGAGGCTGGTTAGCTACAGGGCAAACATTTTCCTCAGTTTCTGCAAAAATCGAATAATCCACCTACACACCCTCCCAATTTGGGGATGAGGAAATGAAGACCGGAGTGGCCCCAGCTTGTCCAGGGTCACACGGCGTCTTCGTCCTGAGCTACCCTTGCTCCCAGACGAGCCCCGTACCACAGCCAATAGAACGCCCTGACCACTGTCCTCTGCTCTCATTCTACTCTGTTGTATTTTACATTCCGGGACAGTTAACGTAATTATATTAGTCTCACCCAGTGCTCACGGTGAGTGTAGGCTCAGGGATCGGAAAAATAAACTTCTTACTACGCTTATAACGTCCCCACCAGAAACACACCAACCCCAAGTACAGGGCTCATCCAATCCCCACAAAGTGAACACTCCCAAGTAACCCCAGTTGAGGGTTGGAGCAGCCCCCACGGCCCCCCTGCCCAGGGAGCCGCCCCGACTTCAAGCACATGGAGTCGCGGTCCCTCTTTGTGAACGTGGTCTGAGTGAGTCCGGTAACACGTGAACGTGGTCTGAGTGAGTCCCGTAACACGTGTTCTTCTGTACTCGCTGCTTTTGCTCGGTGTGAGCTTGGTGAGAATTACCCGTTTCTATCTGACAGTAACTCGCCCTCTCTCCGCCACTGGGTGCCCCGCGGGGTGCGTCTGTCTCCCATTCTGCTCGCGTGCGCATTCAGGGTGTTTCGGGTTTGGGGCTAGTGTGGCCACGGATCGTGCGTGTCTCTGGGCCACGTGTGTCCACGTCTGTAGGTCCGGCCCTAGGGGTGGGATCTCCTCGTGGGCGTGGGTGGTGCTGCTTCGCCCCCTCCCGGTCCCTTCACCCCATGAAAACCACAGCTTGGTGCGTGGAGACGTCCCTGTGGGGCGTGCGCAGAATGGGCCGAGGGCCGCAGCGGGCACAGACGCGCTCCTGCGGAGCACTGCCCCTGCCCCCGCTGCCCCCGGCTCCCGCGTGTCCGCAGAGAAGGGCTCCCCGAAGAACCCTCCAGATAACCCTTAACAGATAAACAGAGGCCCCACCTGCAGGTCGGGCCCTGGCTCTGTCCAGGCTGCCGCTTGGTGATAACCTGCTGGGCCTGCGCGGCCTCTGGGGGGTTGGAACGCCCTCCCTGCCTTTGCACAGCGCCCCCCTTGCCCCTGTGTTCCCCAGGCCCCGCGCATTGCCCGCTACAGGGAAGGCGCTCGGTGAGTATTTGGGGGATTGAATTTAGCTTTCTAAAATGCAAACACACTGGACATGGTCAGTAGCCCCTTGTCTGTCCCCATGTCTGTCCCCGTGACTGCTGCGCTCAGGGCCCTTCCCCCGTCTCCTGACTCTGTGTCCGTGGTCACATCTCCCCTCCTGTGGGCCCTGCTGCCTCCCTCTTATAGGGACCCCTGTGACCACATTGGGACCCCCGATAATCCAGGATAGGCTCCCATCCTGAGGTCCTTAACTTGAGCACAACGGCCAGGTCCCTTCTGGCGTGGATATTAACATATTCGCAGGTTGTGTTAGGACATGGTGGCCGTAATCCTGCCCCAAACCCAGGAACTGCCTGGTGGGTCCACACACACGCTCTCCTCTCCCGGCCCACATGCCCCCGGGTTCTCTGAACAGCACCTCTCTATTCCCACAGCCTGGTTCCTGGAATTCTCAGACTCAGTGCCCCCGACCCCCTGAAGAGCCCCCTTCACCAGGGAGCCCCGGAGCTGTGTGCGTGGATAATGGCTCAGACAGGTGGCACTTATGGGCTCAAAGTCTGGCTCTGTCCTGTGCTGTGTGACCCCAGGCCAGGGTCCTCAGGTGTAAAATTATAATAACACAGTTTTTTTAAGGTTGTATAAGGCCTAAACAAGAGAATGTGCATAAAGTGCTGTAGCATAGAGTGTGGTAAAGAACAGCTTGATTCAAACAGTGGTCCCATTTCCATGGTTACTGATGCCCAAGGCCCCCTTCCCAGCCAGGCTGGACTCTATGCCTTCAGAACTGTGTTCCTCATCCCCGTGCCGAGTGACCAGTCCTTGGAGACACCGGGAAAAACAGAGGAGCCCCAGACTGAGCAGAGGGGCCGGCGTAGCTGTGCATGGCAGGGAGCAAGTCTCCATGGAATGTACCAGAAGAAGCGGGAGCATATAGGGGTATCTGGGAAGGCTTCCCAGAGGAGGTGAATGTGGGAAGCCTGGAGTGAGGGGAGGCAGCCCTCCCCGCATTGTGCCCCTCCATCACCTCTCCAGCCTCCCATGGCCCTGCGGCGTGAATGCCCGCTCGGAACAGGGGTAAGCCCAAGGGAAGGCAGTTACAGATGCTGAGAAGGTCCCTGGGGGTAACTCGCTCCTCTCTGACCCGGGTCCTCAGAAAGGGCTGATGGAAGCCGATCCTGAGCCCCCAGCTTCCCCCTGGGGCTCCACTCAGTCTTCTTGGGGGTTGGGGGCTCAGAGTCTGACTGTTCTGCCCCAGGGAGAATTCCATAAAGGCTGGATCTCCTGAAGTCCTCCATAGCAAAAACGGTCTATTGGGGTGATCAGATTCTTATTTGGGGGAGGGAAGCTTTTCAGACTCCTGGGCAACGCGTTTAGCTGGGGCTGTACCTGCCCTGAGCTCCATTCAGGAGGCTCCCTGAGCACAACAGACACTCACCTCCCGCCCCCCATCAGGGAGCCTCCCCAGAGTTCCCACCACGTTCAGCAAGCCGTCCATGTGAGCTCGGGTGCATCGGGACGTGGCTCTAATCAGAGGGCCGAAAGCCGTCAGTGGAAGGGCCAGGAAGGAAGCCCGAGTAGGGGTCTCACCTGGCAGCGCCTTCCGTGAGCCAATCTGGGCTGGGTGTGATGGCCCCTGAGCCGTCTCCGAGTGAGCTCCAGCAACTTACTTCACCAGGAGCACCTGGGGTGGGGCTTTCTACCACTTCTGGACCGCCAGCGTGTGCAGCGGCACGTTGAAGCCCGCGGACCCACGACCGAACCCGAGAGCTCGTGCAAACTCTGTGCCCGGCCCCGGGTGAGCTTCCTGCAGTGACCCCACTGGAGATGGCTCTGGGAGCTGTCTCCCGGGCTCCCTACTTGTAACAAGGCATTCCCACATGTCCTTGGCTTGCGTTCCATGTTCCATGTGTCTCACACAGAGGGCAACCACCTCCCAAGCTATACTAGCCCTGCAGGGCCAGGCCCGGCTGGGAGGTCAGACCACCCGGGTTCTGGCCTCAAGTCCGTGACAGTTTGCTATGGAACCTCGGCACATCCTTGCCTCTCAGAGTATCCCCGTCTGCACAGCAGGGTTACACGGATGCCTCCTGGCAGGGCCATCCTGACACACACACGAGCCTCAGGCATGGACACATGGCACGGTTCTGGGCCCGTGGGACACCAGCGTGACCCCGCTCCCCTCTCCTGTGTTAGGGGGCCAGGCTGCCGGCCCCAGTAGGCCAGGATGCGGCCACTCACACCTAAGCACTGGGGCACCTCATTGCTTCCCAGCTGGTGCTCTCTGGACATCGAGGAGCAGGGGCTGGACAGGAAAGGGTCAGAACTCGAAAGGCCCCAGCCTGACTCTGCTAGAGACGCTCTTCTGTCACACCCTGCTGCCCGGCCTTGGAGGCTGGCCATTAAGTACAGCACAGTGTTCGAGCAAAGGACACCCGCTCCATGCCTGTGTGTTCAGTCCCAGCAGGGACCAGTGCTGGCCTCCCCCAGGGCCTCGGGCCCATTGCCTGGCTGCCCAGGCCATGTGCCAGGACTCCAAGGCCTTGGGGGGCCATCTGCTGGAGAGGCCACAGACAGAAGCCGGAGGGTCCCCAGACCCTGTCCCCTGCTCCCTGACGTTGGGGGTCTGCACTAGGACCTGGAGGGAGGTGGGTGTGCCCAGGGCCTTAACCCACGTGGCCCAGCTTGCGTCCTCTCTCTGGGCCTCAGTTCCCACAGGTGTATCACAGAGGCCAAGGCGCCCAGGCCTGGCACGCGCACACCTCGCCTGGGGCAAAGACTCACTAAATTTTCAATCAGTGAAGCCCTTGGAGCTCCATGGGCCCAGCCGCGGGGAAGCCCCGAGACAGGTGTGCACATAAATGTTGCTTCATAAGTGGGGAAACTGAGGTTCTGGGCCACAAAGACCTCTCCCAGGGTGGTACACGCTGGCGCCGAGGCCTGTGGACCCTCGTCTGGGGCTCCCTCCCCAGCCCCAGCCCTGCCCCAGCTCCAAAGGCAGCTGGCGTGGGCTGCGGCGGGGACCTGAGCCACAAGCTGCACACCCCCACCCCCTCCGGGAGGACCTGCCTCTGTGCCAGTCGGCAGCTTTCTCGAGACCCAGGGTAATAAAAACAACGAACACTGACTCCTGCTGAAAGTTCCCACGGCTCTCGGCGCTTTCTGTGTGATTAGCTCCCTGTGAGCCGTGAGACGGGTTATTAGGGCTCCATTTTTTCGGATGAGAAAATTGAAGCTGCAGAGAGGTCACATAAGGTCACACAGCTTGTGAGCAGCGGTGTCCTCCCGGGCTCCCCAGAAAACAGAGCCGGAGGCAACGCTTCTGCCCTGAGGCTTTGTTGGGGCTGCACTTCTTGCGGGGGCCGGGTGGGGGGCAGTTAGGCGGAAAATAGTGGAAAGCAAGTGCAAGGTAATGAGCCATTGCGGCTCAGGGAAACAGCTCTTGGTCTCAAGCCCGTGGGATCCCCGGTCTGTCTCCACAGGAGGGAGCTGGTGCAGACAGTGTCTGGGAGCACGGGGTCCACCAGGCGGCACGGGGCGGGGCCGGGGGAGGGGGCAGAACGGCCGGCCGGTCCGCTGGCAACCTCCCCACCCCCTCCCCCATGATGACTTGTTATCCCCGCCTTGGAGTACATCACTGTGGGGTCCTTGTTCCTAAAGCTGGCTTCTGCCCCTGGCCACCAAGAGTCCCCATTTTATAAATGAAGAAACAGACTCGGAGGGGGGTGACTTGTCCTGGGCTGGGTCATAATCCTACGCCAGGGCTCAGCCTCTGCCCCGAAAATCCCAGCCCTGTGGCCCCCCGTCTGGACCTTCCAGGTGAAGGCAGAAGGGAAGGGGTCTCCTCTGCGGACGGGCAGGCCTCCGCTGATGCCCACCTGCTCCTCGACCACCAGTCTCCTCCCTCAAAGGGCTCGTTCCCAGGCAGACCCCCGCCCCCACCCGGCCATGCACCCACTCGTCAGAACCCAACGCATCCCGTTCCTCGGCCCCAGCTCGGGGAAGCTCTGCCCTGGTGAGTCTGTGAGGTCCTGGGAGAGGGGTCTGAACCTCAGGGACCCCCTGAACCCCTCTGATTCTGTCCAGAGCTGGAGGAAACGCAGCTCAGAGCAGAGGACCCAAAGCCCTCCTGACCACAGGACACAGGCACAGCCCTGGCCACAGGGCCCTTGGGTGCACAGGGGCCTGGCAACTGGGCCCTGGGCCCCGGGGGCCTGCTATGGGCCAGGGCAAGAAGGTAGTTCCTGGGGGTGGAGGTGGTTCTTGGAGATCCGGCACGTGGGAGCTGCAGCCGTTCTCCTGAGCCCACGGCTAAGACCAAGCAGCCCTAAGTCAGGGCCCCAGAGCGTAGCATGTCAATATTTAAATCACAAAAACGATGCCCTAGGAATACATACACATGGCATCAGAAAACAGCCCAGAGGAGTCGATGCTGAAAACAGACAGCAAGGCTCCCCTAGCCGGAGCTGCAGACGCGCCCGTGGGCTGTTCTGTTTCTTGACCGTTTCTGTTTGTACCCCCTGTGTCTTGAGAGGGCTCCACGGGCTTAAAGCCTACGTCATCTCCCGCGGTCTTGGTTCATCAGCGTTGGTTCATCAGCGGTGAGGGACACCCGGTAGGACGACTTAGCTCCCCCGGCCTCCTGCCCGTGCTCCGGCACTGTGCTCCGATCGCCGGCTCTGTGATCTTCTCCGACAGCTCTGAGCAGCACCCTTATGCCCCCAGCCGCGCTCCAGCCGCGTCCACGGAACCCGGGAGTCCTCCGCGTCGCTGCGGGGTCCGAAGCCCCCCACTCACTCGTGCGAGGCTCTGGGCAGCCGCTCCCTGACGCTGGCGTGCTTCAAAGGAAGATCATGTACACCCTTCAGCGAAAATTAAACTAGATTTCCCTGGCTTTTTCTATAGCAGATTCCAAAAGTGTCCCCTGACCGAACGGAATATGTAGAATGGACATTTTTTGGAAATTTCCTGGGAATTTCAGCGTGCCTTGGGAAACACGTGTGTGGAACCAGTCCTGCTGTTGGTGACATCACTGACAGAAAGGCTTAGGATGGAACCAGCATCAGGCTCTAGATTTTAAAAGTGGGTCAAAGTCAAGAGGAATATTTAAGGGTGTAGGAGGCCAGAGGTGTGCAGACCTGGCAGCCTGCGATGGTCTGGAACGAAACAGAGTTGGCCTCGGTCCTCCAGGCAGGGGATCCGTAGGGACATGCAGACTTGATTTTCTCCCAGCTGTTCACAGCGTTGCCACATTCACATTTGTGCCAGGATTTGTCTTTGCAGGTTGTTTTCTTGGCACTCCAAACCGCCTGTCCTGCCGTTCTGTGTCCGCCCTGACCAGATGGCAGTTCTCTGGGTGCGGCCACTGAGTCAGGAGCAGGCCTGTCCCAGGAACTGCCCCTTGTGCCGGGAGACATCCTCTTTCCTAAAGGAGCTACACAGTGGCCAGGGTCACACAGAAAACTCCGCCTTCCAGGAGAGCACATTCTGGTGCACAGGTAGATGACAAAAACCAGAGCATCCCAGAATTTGGTGATGGTAAGGCGCACACAGAAAATCGGGCGCCTGGGTGGCTCAGTGGGTTAAGCCGCTGCCTTCAGCTCAGGTCATGATCTCAGGGTCCTGGGATCGAGTCCTGCGTCGGGCTCTCTGCTCAGCGGGGAGCCTGCTTCCTCCTCTCTCTCTCTGCCTACTTGTGATCTCCCTCTGTCAAATAAATAAATAAAATCTTAAAAAAAAAAAAAAAAAGAAAAGAAACAGGAAGGGGGCGGGGCGTGCTGGGGGGAGCGAGGTTCCAGCCCCGTGCCTGGAGAAGGCGAGGACGTCTGGGCAGGGCTGAGGGATGTGAAGGAGAGATAGCCAATATTTGTGGATGGTGTGTTCCATGCAAAGGCCCTGAGGCAGTGGGAACGGCAAAGAGGCTGGTGTGGCTGGGGGCCCAGAGCTTGTAGGAGGTGCTGGGACTGTGGCTTTAATTCTGACAAGGGAAGCTTTCGGAAGGGTCTGGCACAAGAGCAATGCGCTCTCAGCGATAACCTAACCTGTGTGGCCACACCCCTGCGCGGGGCTCCAAGACGCCCCTCTGCTACCTCAGGTCCAGGCCTGGGAAGGCCAGTCCGCGGCTGGTGGGGGCAGGGGCTCCACCCGCAGCCGGCACACCCCGTCCCCTGGATCCCTTCCAGGACTCGTCCTTCCCGCGCCGCGCCCCTCCCCCCTCCCGCAGCCCCGCAGCCCCTCCCCCTCACTGCCCTTTCCCTCTCCTTTCCCAAACCCGCCTGATCTAATCTCCCGGAGAGGGAAGTGCCTTCTGCGCGCACATTCCCACGGTCGTGTTCCAGGTCAGTTGGGCAGGGCCGGTGGGGGGACCGTTGTCCCCCAGGCCCCGGAGCAGGGAAGGGGGCAGAGACCAGGCTATTCCTGCAAATGCAGTGGTGCCGCGAGGAAGCCCCATCGGCTGCCTCTCGGAGCCGGGCACCTCCCCACCTTGTGCTTCACTCCTCCCCCACGACTCTCAGAAGTCCGCCACTCCAAACCCACCCGTCTGCGGCCACACTCAGGCTCCTGGGGCTAGGGTCCTTTCCCCAAGGTCGCTCAGCCCCAGAGCACAAGAACGGGGAGCTGAACCGTGGTCTGTTAACCCCAAAGCTCAGGGCTTTCCTCCTGCTGTGGTTGCTCACTGTCCGATCACCTCGGGGTCTGCTGAGGGCTAGAGCCCTGTCCCTAGAAAGACGGGGACAGGTGGGGACACACAGAGCCTGTGATTCCAGGAACTTCCCACACCCCCAGCTAGGAACACACCTGTCCCACCCACAAGCCCCTCTTACCGCTGGGCCTGGAGCATATTGGAGACACTCAGCAAGCCCTCCCTACCCACCCCCACCCCCCCGCGCCCCGACCGAGGAGAGGGGGCCCTCCAGCTGCTGCAGCACGAGGAGGGAACTCCCAGCCCACACACTCAGGCAGCGAACTGCGGTGTTCTCTCTCTGTACGCCTGTGAAAAGAATTGTAACCCTCTCCCCTTCTTCCTCCTAATGGCAGAATGTTCAGTCTGTCCCTGTCCCCAACACTGTCATTTCTAACTTTAAGCTTTAGAGTCCCACCCCGGCAGCACCACTGTGGGAGCTTGTCCTGGGGGGAAGCGCTGATGGTCCAGGCACCGCCACTCGCTGCAGCAAACAACCTCCACGGTCCTCCCAGGACAGGGGGCGGGAGAGCCGGACCTCTGGTGGCCCAGGAGCCCGGAGGGGCGGCCCTCCCCGGGGCCACGCAGGGCCGCGTACAGGAGCGCGGACGCTGCTGCAGATCACGCCGGCCACCCGTGGGTGAGAGGACGCAGCCCCCAGCCTCTCCCTCACCCCGTGCCCCCCTGCGTGGGCCTAGCTCAATCCCGCGGACGTCCACACAGCTCAGCTCAACCAGGCTTGGCCGCTCCCCGTCCTTCCCTTCAGCCCTGAGCCCAGCACCGACCCTCTCTGCACGGCCTGTGCCCTTGGTCCTGGGGCCCAGCACAGGGGCCAGCAGCCTTTCGTGCCAGCCCCCAGCTCTGCCATCTCCCCAGGGGGGCCGCTGCTCTGAGGAGGGGGCCGCCCAGACCCTCCCATCTCTGGGGCCCCAGCACCATCTCCTCGGTGGCCCTTGGGGGCCTTGTCATCTCCACGTCAGAAATGGCCCAAGGAAGCCCCTCCCCGCACCCCTCCCCAGGGCAGCTCCCTTCCTAGGATCCCTGAAAATCTGGAGGAGAGGGGGAGGCGCAGGGTGTCCTGGCTAGGCCCGTGCACACCTCCTTCCAAACCTTTCTAGGCCCTCATCTTAGCCAAGAACTGGACATCGTTCTCCGACTCTGCTGCCGCGCGGCTGCGGGCTCCCCGACCCACCACTGCAGGTGAGGTCCCGCCCGAGCTCAGAAACAGGCCCCCCCACCGGTCACCGTCCCTGTCCCGGTGGCCAGTTTCAGACCTTTACCCACATGATTCAGTCAGTCCAGCGGAGGCCCAGGGAGGGACGCGGACCCACGCAAGGTCCCAGGGGAGGGGGCAGGAGTGAGGGGTCCGGCCTCAAAGCCAGGTTCTGGGGCCCCGTCCTGTGTACGGTGAACAGCGCCGGCAGGCAGCACCCCGAGGCCGGAGGCCGATGTCCGAGTTTTCCCGCAGACTGCCCAGCTCCTCCTCGTCCCGCTGCCCCCACCTGCCAGGAAGCATCCCAGCGACCCGGCGGACCCCACCGCCCCTTTCGGGGTCGCCACACGGGGATCGCCACCAACAGCTCCTGCGTGGAACTCTCACTCGTGTCCCCAGAACTCACGGCCACTCAGAGCCCTGGAATGCATCCTCACTTGGCAGGACGGCCTTTGCGGACGACGTGGGATGGCGTCAGGCGGGCCCCAGTCCCGGAACGGCCGACCTCATGGCAAGGACAGGGTGAGGGGCATAGGCACAGACTGGGGTGCGGCACCTCCAAGCCTGGGCTGCCGAGGGCGCCAGCAGAGCGGGGAGAGGCCGGGGAGAGGCTCTGCTGGAGTCCCGGAGGGGGCGCGGTGCTGCTGCTGCCCGGCCTCCCGCGATGAGACGATGACCTTGTGCGCTTCATGCCCCCCATTCTGTGGCGCTTTGCTCCAGCCTCCTTCAGGAACCTCTACACAGTGGGAGGGGGGCTTTCTGGGATCCAGAGGAAGCCCCCTGTTCTCCCTGCCCCGCGTCCAGCCGTCCTCCGCGGCGGCAAGCCCATCGGCGCCCTGTGTGCCTGCCGCCCAAGGGGAGATCCGTGCTTGTACTTCGGTGCCCTGGGTGCTCTCCGTCCTCGGTCCCTCTCCCATGTCTGCTTCGGGTCAGTCGCCTGTGACAACGACAGGACAGTCCTCAGGGCCGGAATGTCTCTCCTGCCCCGAGACTGGGCTTCTGGAGGACAGGAGTCAGGGACCCCCGCAGCGGGCCCTCGTCTGTCTGGGCAGGGCCCGGGCAGGGAGACAGCCAGCCGGGGCTGGTGGGGCAGACGGTGAGCTCGGCAAGGCTGCAGGCTGCGGGCCGTGGGGGCAGCAGCCGTGGGGGGTCTGGCGCACCTGGGGCCGGGATCCCCTTCTGCTCCAGCGCCGCCTGCAGGGCCAGGGAGGACCGTTGGGGGGGCAGCAGCCCGGAGCCCGGGGCCAGGCTTCCGGTAGATTTGCATCAGAAAGAACACGGCTCCATTGAAATTCTCCTCGCCTCCAGCGAAACAAAACCGCGAAGAAAAGTGAAGTTTTCATCCTGAGCAACTTCACCACCAGGAGCAGGCGCGGTCTGAGCTTCTGAAAATAGAGAGGAAATGGGCCTCATGGGGCTGCCCCGGTCGCCGCCTCCCAGCCTGGGGCCCGCCCCCACTGCCCACTCAAGGGCAGCCTCCCGCCCCGTGGGACACCCGCCGCAGAGGCCACGCAGCTCTGGAGCTGGACGCGGCCACCCCGGAGGAGCCCAGCATGCCGGACAGTGCGGGGGCCCCGCAGGCCAGCGGGCCCGCCCCGGAAAGCTCGGCCGCCAGGTGAGCCCGCCGTCAGGCCGGTGTCCGTGCTCTGGGCGGGGGGGGGCTCTGTCCTGGGGTCCTGGGGCAGCTCTGCTCTCTGAGCCTCGGCCTCCCCATCTGGGAAATGGAAAGAAGGGTCCGGACGGTCCGTGGGATGAGCGCTGGCTAGGACGGGAGTCCTTTGAGCTGTTCCTTAGGTTCCCCCGGGGTGTGAGCCAGGGGCTGCAGTGGAATGCGGGAAGGACCCCTCAGTCCTTCAGAACCTTCCCTATCTCCCCACGGGCCCTTGGCACATGGAGTCGATAAGAGGCGAGGACAGGGAGACCTCGGGCTGGCGGTGTGACCTTGCACGTCCCTGACCCTCTCTGGGCTGCGGCCTCCCCGAAGCCCCGGCGCTGTGTGTTCTAACAACCCGCGATTCAGAGGAATCAGACATTGGCTGGCACCCACGCAGACCCAGGCCCTGTCCGCCCAAGGAGCGGGGGCTCCTGAGAAGAAGGGACCCAGTCCGGGCCACAGAGCGCTCAACCAGGAGGCAGGAGAGGGCAGACATCTCCAGACGCCAGAAGGGGCGCCGGCCCCTGGGGAGGGAGAGACTAATAACTGGGGGTGCCGGCCGGTGAAAAGACACGCAGAAAGTCGGGGACTTCAGGGATGGGAGAGGTCCGGGCGCCCACTGTGTAGGATCCGAGGGGGACGAAGGGGAGCTGCCAGGTCTGAGCTCCAGCGGGACCGGCCGCTATTCTAACGAGAGAGGGTAGGAGAACAGGACGAATGTTAACGAGCCTCAGAGACAGAGGCCCCTACAAGGGCTGGGCCCTGGGTCTCCAGGGAACCCTCCAGAAGTGGGGGGGGGTCCTTGCCCGCAAGGCCACAAGTGCAGGAGGTCCGGCATCCCTCCCTGGACACAGGCCGTATCCCGAGGGTCAGTAGGCCCCTTGAGGTGGCTGGTGGAGCAGCCTCACCCAGGGGTAGCTTCTGGACGTCTCTGCACACGGGTCGTCCCGGCACCAGCCTCCATCCTGGGAGCAATGTGCTCATAGGCAGGCCTCAAAAGCTCACCCTTTGACAGGAAGCGCCAGGCTCTGCTGGTTCTCTGGGTTCCCCATGCCCGCGGACAAGCAGTTGGGGTTGGGGGGGGGGTGTCAGGAGCCCAGGGTTTTCTGAGGTTCGCTGAGAAGGTCCCTGGGGACAGGGGTGGCCAAGGGTCCTGTGCACTCACTGGGGCCCAGCCGCTCTGGAGGGGCTGGGGAGCGGGGTCTGCAGAGGCTGAGCCTGGTTTGTAGACACCAGGAAAGGGAGGCCATCAGACAGGGACAGAGCCCCCGTCGGGGAAAGAGGGCTAAAAGCGCAGTTACAGGACCTGCCCCTCTGCCTTCTTGCTTGGAGGCTCTGGGTAAGTCGTCTGGCCTCTCTGAGCCTCAATCCAACCCTTCGTGCCCACGAAGACGGACCCTGACCCCCGCTGGCCTTGCGGAGAAGTCGGGCAGATCCCGTAGGCTGGAGAGGATGGCCTGGTTCCGGAAGCAGAAGGCCATCTCCCAGGCACAGGGGACGCCCTGGCAACGCGGGGAACTCTCTTAGTGGTTCGGGGGGATGCTGGTGGCAGGGGATCTTGGGTTCCCACCACGCTCTGCTCCGGACCTACTCTGACCCTGGGCAAGTCTGGCTGGCAGAGCCTCCGTTCCCCCGTCCGTCCAGTGATTGTGAGACCGCGAGACCACGGGCCAGCTCTCCTCCAGTAGCCCGAGAGGGGGCTTATCTGCCCACCCTGCTCTCAGGACTACAGAGGGGACGACTGGAGGTCAGAGGGAGGGAAGGAACTGAGAGCCAGAGGAGGGCTGGCGCACCAGCCAGACTGACGAGAATTCCCTTCTGTGCCAAGCTGATGGCAGGGCTGGTGCTGGGCAGGGTTGAAGGGAAGGAGCCAGACTCAGGCCGGCAGAGCTAGAAGCCGCGGGGCCGGAGCAGGGTCCCCTTGAGACCAAGGTGGGAGCCATGCCGGACGTCGGGAGCCCCACTGGGTGTGTGCAGAGCCCCTGTTCGAGTCTCTGTCTGGTACAGAGAGCAGCTGTCTGAGGCTGAAGAAGCCTATCTTGGAGGAAAGCCTTCAAAGGAACTGGGGAAAGCAGCCATTCTGGGGCTGGGAGGTCGTGGATGCCCAGGGGGCAGGCAAGGGCACCGCCAGGACTGAAGGTGTGGGTGAGGGCAAGTCAAGGGCCTCGTTAGACCGGTCAGAACGGGCCGGGCTAACTTCTAGGTCTGGACGGGCTGGTGTGGCCAGATGAGGGGTGGCCGGAGCAGCTGGCCCTGAGGAGCCCGGAGAGCACAGAAGCAGAGGAGAGCCCAGGACGGGGGGGAGAGGAAGCTGGCGGGGTGGGCTGGAGGCTGGAGGCCAGAGATGGGAGCCTGCAGGGCGAGTCTGGTCCAGGGAAGGACAGTGAGCAGACCACACTCGCCCTGGGCTCCCAACTGCCCCCTGCCGGCAGGGCCCACCCAAAGACTGGGTGCAGAGAGATGGCCCGCGGGAGCCAGGGACGTGAGGCAGGCAGGGCCCCAGCAAGCCTGGGGCAGGAGGCTGTTCTCCCTGACGGAGCTTCCCAAGGAGGACAAGGGGTGAGCTCCCCATCTCTGCGCTGGGTAAGCCTAGGAGGAACAGTTAAAATGCAAATACTAGGGGAAGGATACAGGCCTTCGAAACAAGGGAGGGCTACCCAGTACCTCCAGGTTCTCCCCGGCCTCCTCCGTGCTCCCCTGTGTACGAAACACGGCTAGGGCGGGGCGTTCGGTTCGTTGTCGTGGCATCTTCGTTGCTTTTCTCTGCTTTCCCAAACACACGTTCACTTATGCAAAATCATTCATCACTGACGACGTCAGGCCCTGTGCTGAGCCCGGCAGAGTCATCACGGAAAACCAGGCAGGCTCTTGACCTGAGGAGCGAGTTTATATCCATGCCACGAAGACCCACATCACACTGTAATTGTGCAATGACCTACGGACTTGTCATTGCGAACGTGCCACGGAGGGACTCGGGAATGGGGGGAGAGGATGAGCAATGACACCAAACACTACTCGAAAACGGCTAAACTGGCACATTTGTGTGACATATGTTTTATCGCAATAAAAATTGTCTTTAAATTGTTGGTAATATTTTTAAGGAAATTATGGATAGCACATAACAGATGTCCAGGCTAGGCTCGACAACCCCTTAGGAGAAGCAACACCTGAGCTGAGATCTTAGGTGTCGAGGAAGGGGTGATTAGGGGAGCTTTCTAGGAAAAAGTCACAGCACATGCAAAGGCCCTGAGACGGGAAGGAGCTCAGAGTGTTTGAGAGTGTGCAAGGCCAGTGGGCACAGGCAGAGAGCTTGGGAGTCTACGTGCCCCCGGAAGGCTGGTGCAGATGCCAATAGTCCCTGGGCAAAGGGCACATCGGTAGAGTCAGAGTCCCCGGTCCCGGACATCTGAATACAGATCCGGATGCCTTTGGGATGCAGGTCAGCCCAGGCCAGCTCTGGGTCCTTGCAGGGGGTGCCAAGCTGTTGGCTGGGGACGCCAGAACCTAAGCTGGCCTAGAGTCAGGACACTGGGCCCAAAGCTGACTTAATCTGTCCCCACGCAAGCCCTCGAATGGTAGACCCTCAGGTCACTGGGGTTTTTTTTTAGGTCACTGAGTCTAACCTGCTCCATCAGAATGTTCATAAATTATCAACCTACCCTGACTTGGAAACTCCAGTGATAGGGAACTCACGACTTCTTTGTCCCTGCAAAAGATGTGGTTTCATTTAGAGAAATCCCTGCATCACTCTCTCCTCCCAGGCAGTCCTGGCCCCTTGCAAGGGAGCCGGTGAGGGACACTTGAGGTCAGGGCTGGGATGGTGCTTTGAAAACCGTGAAGGTCATGGCCATGGGAGGGACGTATGGGACCGAGCTCAGACTCTAGCCCCAAGCAGCTGTGAACTAGACTTTACATATGCAGAACCTAATAGGTTGCGTCCTGTATTAATGGAAGGAAGTTGTTTATAGAGTGCGACGCACAAAGGCGAGTAGAACTTGATCAGTGGGCTCGGCGACACGGTAGAAACACCGAAGGTTTCATCATCCCAGAACGTTCTCCTACTCCCCGACAGTCCGCCCTCGCCCACTCTTACTTACGTCAGCAGCCCGTGGGAACAGACCCTGCTCTGGCAATTTCTGGACGTCCTGTTAATGGGTCACACAGCAGGTGCCTGTTCCCTCCTCCCTGTGAGACTCACCCTGTGGCTAAGTGTTTCTGCCACTCACCCTTCTGCGCTGCGGGGTGAACTCTGCTCCGCGCTCTTCCACACTTGGATTATCCTCTCTTCCGGACATTTGGGCTGTTTCCAGATTGAGGATTTTATGAACAGAGCTGTAAGGAACATTCTTGCCGAGCGTGTTTTGTGACAGGCGTATTTGTTTTCTTGGCTCAACTCCTGGGATCCTACTGCCGGCTCCGGAGGGGGTGGGAGGCTGGGGGGGGGGGGGGGATGTTTGAAGAAGCCACCAGACTTGTCTCCTCGGAGTCGGGTCGTGCCGTCCGCGCTGGCGTGCTCCGCCATCCCGCATCTCTGCCGGTGCTGGGAGCACTGTTCTTCGCGAGCCACTCTGCGGGGTGAGTGGTGGAGTCTCCCTGGGGGTTTGGTGTTCGTTGCCCTGCTAATGGGGTTGAGCCTGCTTCCAAGTGCCGACGGGCCGTTTCTCCACATTCTGTTGTGAGGTCTGTTCACATCTCCAGCCCATTTCGTAACTGCACTTAGCCCTTTTGCTCTTGTTTGTCGAGATTCTTTCTACGTTCTGGACATCAGCCCCTCATTAGATACAGGGCGTGCCAATATTTTCTCCCACCTTATGGCTTATTTTCCCTTTTGCAATGCTGTCTTGATGAAAAAACGTCTTCTATTTGATAAAATAGTCTCCTTGGGGCGCCTGGGTGGCTCGGTGGGTTAAGCCGCTGCCTTCGGCTCAGGTCACAATCTCAGGGCCCTGGGATCAAGTCCCGCATCGGGCTCACTGCTCAGCGGGGAGCCTGCTTCCCCTTCTCTCACCACCTGCCTCTCTGCCTGATTGTGATCTCTCTCTCTGTCAAATAAATAAATAATATCTTTTTTTTTTTCTTTTATGGTTGGAGACACTGATCATTTTAGCTTTTACATTGATGTATATGATCTGTGTCAAATTAATATTTTTCCACACATTGATTCAAGTGCCCTTTGTCAAAAATATTTTTTTTTCACTATTAAGCTGCCAAGTCTCCTTTGTAAAAAAAAAAAAAAAAAAGAAAGAAAGAAAGAAAAAGAAAAAAAATCATTTGACCATATGCGTGTGGGCCTTTTTCTGGACTTTCTTCCCGGAGCCAGTCTTCCATCTTGATGTTCCTACCATATTGTCTCCTTTGCCCTGGCTGCATTGTAAGTCTTAAAACCAGGCAGTTTTGGTCCCCCTTGTGGTTCTTTCCTCCTGCTTGGGCAACGGCCAGTGCCGTTGGCGGCCTCTAAGTTGTTCTAGGACTCTTGCCTCCGGATTCTGTGCAATGGCCACCTCTGGGTGTGCGCTGAGCTAGTGACTCATCTCTAACAAGTGGAGAATCGCAGAAGCCGTGGGATTTCGCTTCAGAAGTTGGGTCACAAAAGGCTCATGCTTTCACCTTCATTTTCTTGCTCGTTCTGAGGGAGAGGCCCCTGTGGCAAGGGCCGAGGGAGACCTCTGGCCAAGAACGAGAGAGCTGAGGCCCTCAGCCCAATGATCTGCCAGGGACCAAACACGAGCAAAGACAGGAGTAAGCTTGGAAGCCGGTCCTCCCCCAGTCAAACCTCCAGATGAGACACAGCCTGGAGGACAGTTTGACTGTGGCCTGTGCGAAGCTTCGAGCCAGAGGCAACTGCAAAGCCACACCAGACTCCTGACCCACGGCAGCTCTGAGGTTATCAGTGCTTAAGTGACTGCATTTTAGGATGCTTGTTATGTAACGATAAATGACTAACACACTCACTGCTTTGTGTCCACACACAAAATTTAGAATCATCTTGTCAGTCTCTGCAGAAAAAGGCCGTTGGAACTTTGATAGGGAATGAGGGAGACTCTTCTGATCCATGAACATAGTCTGTATTTTCATTTATTTAGGTCTCTGATTCCTCTTATCTGTGATTTGTAATTTTCAGTGTAGATTTCTTGCACACTTTTTCTTCCATTTGTTCCTAAAAATTGTATGGCTTTTGATGCTATGTAAATGTATTTCACACTTAATTGTCCAACATTTATTGTTGGTAGATAGTAAAACAATTGATTTTTTAAATTATTGACCTTTGTGATCTTACTAAATTCTTTTATTAATTCTAGTAACTTTTTGGGGAGGCCCTCCCTAGGATTTTTTATTTGCAAAGTTTTGTTATCTGTTAATAAAGATAGCTGTATGCTGTATTTCTTCCTTTCCAGTCATTATGTCTTTAAGTTTTCTTATCTTATCGCACGGGCTAGAACCTCCAATGGAACTTATGTAGAGGGGACATCCTTCCCTGTTCCTGACATCATTGGCATTTCCAGTGTCCTTCATTCCTATCTGGAGATTTATGGTCCTGGTGCAATCCCCGTCAGCCTCAAACCAATAACGATTATTTATTATTTTTCATGGTTTCCATGGGTCACAAGCAGCTTAGCAGAGGGGCTCTGACTCAGGGTCTCTGGAGGTCATAGTCAAGGTATCAGTCAGCCAGGTGCCAGATATCTGGACTTGGAGGACCTGCTGAAAACTGTATTTGTTTCCTGTGGACATTGTGACAGGTCACCACAAACCTGGTGGCTTCAGACAGCAGACATTTATTCTGAAGTTCTGGAAGTCACACTTTCATGGGGCTCAAGTCAAGGTGTCCGCAGGGTTGTGACCCCCTCCAGAGGCTCTCAGAGAGATTCTGTCCCTCAGCTACCCATCGTCCAGCATTTGTCCTTGACCTGGGGCTTCACCACTCCAATCTCTGCTTCTGTGGTCACACGGACTGTCTCCTATGTGTGTCTCCCTCTGCCTGGCTCTTGTAAGCATACAGGGGACTGCGGTTAGGGCCCACCTGGAGGGTCCAGGTCAATCTCCCTGTCTTAAGATCCTTAATTTAATCATGTCCGCAAAATTCCCTTTTGTCATATAAGGTAATAGTCACAGGTTCCAGAGACTAAGAGATGGATATTTTGGGGGGACAGTTTTTAATTTACCACATTGGTTGTTGGCCAAAGACTTTAATTATGCCAGTGGACCTCTCTGTCGGCTTCTTGAGAGATAACGCCCAGAAGAAGCAAATCTATAGAGTAAGAGTAGGTTAACAGTTGCTTAGGGTTGGGGGGCTTGAGTCGAAATGGAAGGTAACTGCTAAGAGGTTCAGGGTTTCTTCTGGAGATGACAAAAATGTTCTCAAAATGACCATGATGATGACGGCACAACTGTGAAAATATTAAAAATTATTGAATTTTACAGTTCAAATGGTTGCTTCTTCTGGACATTTTATGTCAGTGAACTCGTGTATCATCTACCGTGAAAGGCTTCTTTCACTAATCCTGCTTTCGTGATTCAGCCACGTCGTGCTGTGTGGCCGTGCTCGTTCAGTGGATGGCCAGCTCACATTCCAGTGCAGGGAAGCGCCCCATTCTGCTCGCCCTCTCACCAGCTGGAGGACATTTGGGTTGTTTTCACTCAATGGCCGCAGTTCATGACGCTGCCAGGAACACATGCTCAGGGATTTATCAGGACATGTTTGTATTTCCCTCAGGTGTCTATGTGGGGGTAGAGCCGCTGGGTCATAGGAGGACTCTGAGGACCCGCCAGACTGTTCCCTATGGTGGCTACACCCCCCCCCCCGAGTCCCCAGCAGCCGTGTGCAGGGGCTCTGATGCCTCCCACCCACTCAGCCACTCAGCACTCCTCCTCATCTCTCCGACTACAGCCGTCCAGGAGCGGGATGGATTGTCTCCTGGTTTTGATTTCCTGACGGCTGGCTGTGCTGAGCGCCCCTGCGTGTAGCTGTTGTCCACCCGTGCATCTTGCAGAAATGTCCACTGAAACACTTTGCCTGGTTTTAATCAGGTTACTTGTCATCTTGTTGAGTTGTAAGGGTTCTTTGTATATTCTGCATGTAATTCTCTTAGCAGAAATATAATTTGCAAATGTTTTCTCCCATTTTGCAGGTTATCTCTTTGCTTTATTGATGCTGTCCTTGAAGCACAAGAAGGCTTAATTTTGATGTAGTCCAATTTATGTGTTTTTCTCTTGCTGCTTCTGCTCTTGACATCGTGTCTCAGAAGGCTGTGCCTAACCCCAGGCCTCATAGACTTCGATTTTCTTCTAATGGTTAAAGTTTTAGCTCTTACTGTTAAGACTTTGACTTTAATTTTTTTGAGTATGGTGGGGTCCAACTTCATTCTTCTGCATGTGGATATCCAGCTGTCCCAGAGCTATTTGTTGAAAAGACTATTTTTCCCCTACCGAATGGTCTTGGTGACCTCGTTGGAAACCAGTAGACAGTATATGCAAACTTGAGTTCTGGACTCCATGTTCTGCTCCCTTTATCCACACACGTATCCTTGCACTGCACTGCGTTGTCTAAATGACTATAGATGTGTAGTGTGGTTTGAAATCAAGAGGTGTGAATCCTTCAGCTTTGCTCTTTTTCAATATTGTTTTGACTATTCTGGGGCTTTTGAATTTTCATAGAAACTTTAGACCAGCTTGTTGATTTCTGAAAACTAAGTCATCTGGGATTTTGATAGGGATTATGTTGACCTGTAGATCAGTTTGGTGGGGGGCGGGGGTGGAATTGTCATCTTAATATTAAATCTCTTGATCTTAAGATGACTTTCCATTTGTTTAGATCTTAATTTCTTTCAACAATGTTTTGTTATGTTTAATTTTTAAAAACCTTTTTTTCTCCCTATTCTTTTGATTGAATAATTTCTACTGTTCTGTCTTCAAGTTCACAACGTTTTTCTGATGGTCTCAAATCTGCTGTTAAATCTCATCTGCTGGGCTTTTCATTCAGAGATTGTACTTCCCTTATACTTTCCATTATACTTTTCCGTTATTCATCAATGATGTCGCTATTTTTTCTTTCAATCATCAAACATGTGTTAGGAACTGCGTTAAAGTCCTGGCACGCTCATCTCAACATCTGTGTCAGATCCAAGTTTGTTTCTGTTGACTGCCTTTTCCCCTCAATTTTGGCTCAAATTTCTTGCTTTTTCGGATGTCTGGTCATTTTTTGTTACATGCTAGATATTGTTATGATAGGTTGGGAGTATGTTGATTCAAAGGGTTTAAATCTGCAGGAGCGTCAGCTGGTGGGTTTAAATCTGCAGGGCTCTGCCTTTCTGAGTCAGTCACTCCTAAGAGTTCCCATGTTGCTGGCTGTGTGCAGCGGCCCCAGAGCCTGGCAGACACCCAGCCACGTTCGGGCAGTGTGTACGGTGCTTGAGAGTTTGAAGTCTGGAGTCAGACTACCTGGCTTTGAATCCCAAATATTCTGATCACCAGCTGCATCAGCTTCAGCACTTCAGCTCTCTGTGCTTCCATAACCCGTATGATGCAGATTAGAATTCAGTACCTACTTCACAAGACTGTGGGTATAATTGAGTGACTTTGCACATGTAAAACGACTGGAGCAGCACCTGCCATATGCTAAGGGCTCAGGACATGTTAGTTTGAACTTTTAAAAAAGTGAAATGAGGGGCACCTGGGTGGCTCAGTGGGTTAAGCCTCTGCCTTCGGCTCAGGTCATGATCTCAGGGTCCTGGGATAGAGTCATGTATCGGGCTCTCTGCTTGGTGGGAAGCCAGCTTCCCCCTCTCCCACTCCTCCTGCTTGTGTTCCCTCCCTCGCTCTTTGTCAAATAAATAAATAAAATCTTTTAAAAGAAGAAAAAGAAGAAGAAGAAGAGCAGTGGACACTAGTGACAGGGACAGGAAGTGCCCTCGTCGGCCGTCTGAGGGCTGCCTCTTTTCACGTCTGTACAAGGTGTAGAGAGAACAGCCTGACATGTGGAGCCACATAAATGCTAGCTACCGGCTATTTACATAAAATTATTATTTCTGCCGGCTTTCCCTCTGCCCCCTCTGGGCTAGGGGCCTGGTAACACCCAATCTGGCAGCCTTGTCCCTGCCCGAGGCAGCTGAATTCCGGCCCAGATGCCAGATCACCCTTCACCGGTGCAAGGCGGGCCCAGAGAGGACCAAGGACTCACCCACGATCACCCATCCGGGGCAGGCCCCAAGCTAGAAGCCACAGGGCTCAGTGTCCAGAACACTTTGTCTTGGGCAGGACGGGAATGCCTCCCGGCTCAGTCTGGGTTTTGCAAGAGAGCCTGACGATGGACAAGTTCATCCCCATGCAAGCCTGTGAGCTTTGTCCCGACAGGGCTGGAGACTCTGGGTGTGGCCAGAGCTGGGTTAGAACCCAGCTGGCCGGCCTCACCCAACATGGCAGAAGCCAAGCACGCCACTCCCCAAACACACCTCTGTGGGGGCCTTGCCCTGGGGACTCAGTCCCCAGGTGCCTGCCACAAATATGTTCCTTCTAGTGGGTGTGGCAAACTTGGCTTAGACCACTCGTGCCCTGGGTCCCCCAGGAGCTGGTCTGTCACGGGGTCTCAGCTGCCTCCCCTCGGAACACATCCTTCGTCTCTGGCCAAATAGACGCATCCTGTCTCCTTGCCAACTGTCTCCTTTAATTTCGCTGCGCCGGCCCCCCACCCAGCCTGGGTTTGGTGCCCCAGTGACCCTGAATGCTCCTCCATTCACGGACGGTCCCCGGACTGCCGTCACCTCTCAGCCTTCGAGGCACGAGCCAGGCTGGCTGGCTCCCTCGGCCCCCAGACCCCCCACACAGGGGAGGTACTGAACCACTCCCTGAGGTAGAAGGGGGAATCCTCTTGGTGCTGTCAGTCCTGGGGAAGGGTCAGATCATTTCCAAGGAATATGGGCTTCATTAGAATTTTTACTTCATGGTAGACGGTTATGCTTAACAAAACAACACCCAGCCTCTAGACTGCATGCTCTGGGAGGGGGTTAGCTAGAGCGGCTCCAGAGGGTCCCTCCCAGAGGGCTTCCTGGAGGAGAGGAGGAGTCTGGAGAACAGGAGGCAGGCCAGTTTGTGGATTTTGCAAGGGGATGGAAAGTGAAGACGATATATCTCCCAAGCCACCCTGATCCCAGAAGGAGCCTCTCGGCCTCCTCGTCTGTTTAGGAACTGCTGTAGATCCAGCTGTCCGGGGGGGTGCCGAGGCCTGGGCATGGGGTAGCTGCCAGCCCTTGAACGGAGGCGATCTCTGATGCCATCCCCCACCCCACCCACAGCCATGCCCAGCGCCAACTCTAATCATTAACACCACCAGCGCGGAGCCCTCGGCCCTCAGCGGGCATCATCCATGTCCTGGGGACAGAGGAGGCCTGCATTCCTTCCTGGGGTTCGTGGGGGCTGGGAACCCTTTCAAAGCACGGATGGGGGGGTGAGGAGGGGGCTTCTGGCAGGTTCTCAAAGGAGCACCTAACCCATGGGAGGCTCAGGGCTAGTGCCCCAGACCCAAACTGTCAGGGTGTCCTGAAGCCGCTGTGGGCGTGCATGGCGAGGAAAAGGGAACTTGAAGGAACTGGAATTTGGTGAAAGGCAGAATTTTCTTGAAGTTGGTCCACTGGCATTGGCATACCAGCTTCCTGGGGCCGTCTGGGGGGTATCTGCCATCTGACTGGGTTCAGGCCCTTGGAACAACCGGTGTCCTGCCCCTGGACCCTCCGAAGGGACTTACAATGCCCTCAACACCCAGCGGGGCTCTGCATGTCTTCACCTCCCCCAGAGGCAGTCCAGATCCTGAAGCCGTAGCTTGCAAGTGATGAGTAAAGGTGGGGACCTCCCGGGCTGGAAGGGCAGCTGGGAGGAGTTTCCAAGGAGCGGGGTCCTGGTGTTCGAAGGTTTGGGCTTGATGTGACAATCCTGCCAAGTCCCGGGGGGGAGAAGCAGAGGGGGCACAAGAGGGCAAAAGGGCACAGGGCAGGACGCTGGCTGCCGCGGCACAGGGACCCTCCCAAGGCAGAGGTGAGGGAGCAGGGGACTGTTTCATGACGCAGAGGATGAGTAAATGTAGCACCCATTGTGTCCTGGTTCACGGAGACCCGGGGTCCCATCCCTGTTCTGCCTCTGGCTGGGCACACGACGTCGACCCCGTCCCAGGCTCTCCAGACCTCTGTGCTGCCTCGCCCAGAGCTCGGAGCTCTCCACGAAGCCTCCGCTGCAGGGCTGGGAGACTGCAAGGGGAAGGCACACCGGGGCTGCTGGACACCGGGCGTGCATTTAGTACAGAAAAGTTAAAAAGTCAAAACCAAACCAAAAGTCAAGCTTGTACCCTGCCGCTGGGGCCCGGGTCGGCTTCAGGAGCAGTGCCCAGCCGAGGGCGGCACCAGCAGACTGGCTCCCCAACCCACACCGGCGGGGCCCTCTTCCTCGCCTGTTCCCCGTCCTCTTGTGTAAGGCTCGCAGGTGGGCAGCTGGGCCTGTGCCAGGTGGGTCAGAGGTGTCTGGGGACACACCTCACCCACAGCCCCGGGGCAGGCTGGGGCGGGTCCCCACGCATGCCCGGCCCCCCTGCCTCATTACCTGGAGCTCAGGCAGCACCAGCTCCCACACTGGGAGCCTTAGCCGGCGGCGCGCAGGGAACGCCGAGCCCTGTCCCTGCCTCTGCCTCGGGGAGGCAGGTAAGCCCCCTGTGGGGCTGGACCTGGGGCTGCCTCCACGGGGTTTTCGGCCCGGAACCTGGGATCCTGAGAGAGCCGCGGGGGTCCAACCGACCTTTGAGGTGAGACAGGCCATATGGACTAAGGAGAAGCAGGGGCATGGACCACCGTGGGGGGGGGGTCAGAGAGGCCCCGAGGAAGCGGCTCTCTGCCGGGCTGGTGAGCCTGGCTTCCGCCGCCGCGGCGGGGACAGTGGGATCTGGAGGAGGAGCTGCTCCTCTCCCAGCCCGGGCCTTTTAGGATTCGGGGAATGTCTGGGCAAGGCCCTGAACTGGAAATCCTCTGCTGAGTTTCCGGAGATAAGGTCTCCCGCTTGCACTCCGGGCGGAGAGAGGTGGGAACGGGAAGAGGAATAGGGAAGGCAGCCAGGGCGGGTGGCGGGAGGCGCAGGAGTCCCGGGGACCCGGTGGGTTTGCTCGTCCTGGTCAGCGCCGCCTGGCCCTGGGAAGAGAAACTGGAGCCCGAAGGCGAATCAGTGCTGTTCTCGATACAATCAGGTGTGTGGGCTCAGCAGGCGGCAGACTACAGTCAGGTGCCCGGCCCCAGGAGCCGGTGAGTCCTGCCTAGCAGGGAGGGCACCCGCGTCCTCACCCAGCCGGGCCGCGGGCCGTGACGCACGCTGTGTCTCTGTTGCAGGGCGGTTTGGTGGAGCGAGGCCTCTCTGGGGCTGATGCGTCCCCTGAGGTCCCCACTCTCTCCTGGGGGAGCTCGAGGGGCACAGCCGCCCCACGGGGACCACGCCAGAGATGCTCCTGCTCAGGTCTGCCAGCTCCGCCCTGAGGACCGTGTAAGGAACCAGGACCCCACCCTCCTGCCAGAGACAGTCCCCGCACAGCACAGCACGGCACCTGGACCCCCAGGCCTGGGCTTGGCACCTTTCTTTCCGCTGAGTCACCCTCCCAATCCCATCAAAGAACTTTCTCCTCCTTTCTCCCGGGAAGACCCCTGGCAGCCCCCCAGCAATACGGGAGAGCGGCTGAGCGCACGAGGCACTTTGCAGGGTCCCATAGCCTCACCACAGATGCAGGGCTGGCCCAGGACCCCGAGGCTCAGAGAGGGACGGTGACTTGCCCAGGGTCACACAGCCAGCGGAGCTGAGCCCAGACAGGCCGGTTCTGATGAACCTTAGAAAGCATTTCTTGAACACATGTTGCATATGGCACAGTGGCTTGGCTGTTGAAAGTGGAAAGGGAAGAGCAAACGAGTAGCGAGGAGGCGGACCCCCATCCAGGAGGGGCTCCCATGGAAAGCCAGGGTTCCTCTTGGCTTGCGGGTCTCACACATGGTGATAACTCGGGATGCTTACTGAGCTCCAGCTGTGTACCTCAGGGCCTCTCAAGACCGGAGGACAGACAGACTCATGGAGCTTACCAAGTTGCGAGTGGCCTTCAAGGCCCAAACCGGAGTGTCCAAAGGCCGTGAGAGTGAGAAGGTGTTGGGAGCAATCCCTGAGGGCTTCCTGAAGGAGGAGCTGAATGAGGCCCAGTAAGCTCTGTCTTCATAGGGTTCGCTTCAGCTCCTGGGGCAGGACAGGAGACAGAGGAGAGTTGACCAGAGACGGTTGAGAGAGGAAGTGCGGGCTCTCACAGCCCCCTCTGCCTGTCCCACAAACCTCGAATATACCTTCAGTATATTACCACACATCAGCCCTTCAAGAGCTTCCTCGCCCCAGGGCGACCGGGCCGCTGCTAAGGACATTTGGTTTCTGTGCCGGCGGCGTGAGGCCAGGTGCTGATGGGGTGCGTGCGCGCAGGAGGGGGTCTAGCTTGCCAGAGGGACAGGAATACTGTGTTCGTCCGTTCCCTTGGACAGGCTCTGGTCATGATCACGGTGGACCCACCTCGCCTGCTGGTCCCTTGCCGGACCCCGGGGCTGCCCAGAGCAGCAGCAGGAGTCCAAGGGCCCCCGTGCGTGGGAGGGTCAGAGCCGTCCCAGTGGCTGCCTTCAGAGGACGCTGTGGAAGCCGGGTCCCCAGGCAGAAGAGGCTGGTTCGGTGCGCTTGGCTCTCCCAGCCCCCAGGACGGCTGCAGACAGGCCAGCAAAATGGGGGCGAGGTGGGGCTGGAGCCCGTCCCGGTAGCGGCAGGAGCAGGAGTGAGGAGGACCACTGGAGCCTCCACTGCGGCACCCCCGCCCGGACACGGGGCAGTGGCCACACAGGGAGGGCTTGGCCCCTGTATCACACAGCATGGCTCCCTTCCCTTCCGTGCTTCGAGCGGGCCAGGACGTCAGGGAGGTCCTGCAAAATCTGTTTCCGAAGGGGTTGGGCGAGGGTGACAACCCCTTCCAGGGGCCAAGATCCAGCAAGGGCAAGGCCACGCCTTCCTCGCCCAGGAGACAGGACGCTGCCCTCTCCCAACAAGGCATTCAGCATTCTGCAGGCTCTGGGCCATGCGCAGGGGGAGCGAGGTGTCCCCGTCACAATCCCCCAGGACGGAGCTGGACGGCAGCGCGTCTGAGCCGCCAGAGCCCGGCCCATGCGTGGGGCTGCCAGGTGCTCGGGAAAGGGCCCCACACAGAAGCAGAAACCGGAAGCTCTATCAGGTGCAGGACAGGCTGTCTGTACCCTTGGTGGTGGGCATTTTTTTTTTTTTTTTAGGATTTTATTTATTTATTTGACAGAGATCATAGGCAGGCCGAGAGAGAAGAAGGGAAGCAGGCTCCCCGCTGAGCAGAGAGCCCGATACGGGGCTCGATCCCAGGACCCTGGGATCACGACCTGAGCGGAAGGCAGAGGCTTAACCCACTGAGCCACCCAGGCACTTCAGTGGTGGGCATTTAAAGCAGACTGTGCCGGTGGTGGGCAGCCTACACGAATCTGGCCGTGGGGAGTCCAGAGGCCCGTCGCTGTAGGCCCCGGGTTTGCCCCTAGGGTGGCCTCACCCGCCCTTTGAGGACACGGCCAGGAGAGTGTGGGCCCCGTACCAAGTTCACCGTGCCTGCTCAGGAGCTCCCAACGGGGGACCCTCGGCCCGTGCCTGTGCATGTCCCGCATCCACCCACTATTTGCGGTGTCTGTGCCCAGAGTTCGGGGGCCTTTTGGTACCAGCATGGCTGTCTCTGTCCCAAAGCAGACGCAGCATCCACTCTGTGACCCGAGAGGGTAATGGTGGTGGCCAATGACCCAAAGTCAGCAGGAAAAGTCCCACGTGCTCAGACCCTCCTAGCACAGGGGCCCCTGGCCCCAGACAGAGGGGACTTGCTCACAAAGTTCCCAGGAAGGGGACCACCTTGGCCCCCACCCAGCCCCCTCTTTCCTGGCCCCTCCCTTCATAACCTCCTGATGTCTTTCGCTTTAAAACCTATCCCAGGTTCTTAAGCAGACTGCTGCCAGGTGGGCCTGGGTGCGTTCAGAAACTTAGTTTGAACCTGCAGAACCAGCAAGGAGTAAGGCCGAATGTGACAAGCAGGTAACTGGTGCAACAGCCTGGGAAATGGGCAAGGATGGGACCAGCCCCACCCTGACAGACAGACGAGACTCCCTGGAGCCAGGGTCCTGCCCTCAGGGCTGCCATGACCAGCTACACAGGTTGCACACTGCACAAATCCAGTAGGCTCTGTTTACATACTGATGCGTGTGAAATATGCCCCTGGAGCTGAGTGAGGTTATAGCCCTGGTTGACCCTGGTGCGTGTACTGAACTCCATCCACTCATCACCCAGGACACTGAGGTCTGGCCAGTTGAACCCTGAGGAGGAATGGTGCTGAGGTTCTGTCGATTGACAACAGAGACCCCATAACCCCTTAGGCCGTCCAGCTGGAAATGGAGATCCATTGTCCACAGCCACCATGCCTGAGCCCCAGATCTCTCTCGCCCCACACCTGTCCTCTCCCTGGAGGAGTAGGCGAGGGTCTCCCCACAGGTGCCCCAGGGGCGGGGAGGTCCTTGCTGGGGCCCGCACGGGACGCGTGGAAGCCCTAGGAATGTCCTCAGCTCCAGTCTGAGCTTGTAAGCATGAGTGTGTCCGACGCCTGAGGCCCAGGGGTCTGGGCGTGAGCAGGAGGGGCTCTCATGAAGTCGTGCCCAGAATCGGCCAGTGCTGGACCCCCACCCAGCCTTTCCTTGTCCAGATGGGGACACTGAGTCCAGACAGAGCTGTGCCCTTGCCCAGAGTCACACTATCCAGAGCAGAGCAGGGCTGAGCGCTGAGAAACCACGGTGGGGGGCTGGGGGGGGCGAGGTCAGCCCTGCAGCTGCTGCGCTCTTGTCCCCAACCCCCACCGGGAGGCAGGGACGCCCGTGTCACTCCCGGTGCCCAGATGTGTGCTGGGCGAGCACCAGGAAGCCAGGCTGGGCCCGAGGGTCTCACGTTGTTTCTCCCCTCCCCGCCAGCTCCCTGACTGATGCGCGGAAGCTCTCCAAGGAGTCCCTAAGCTGTGCTCTCACGCTCTCATCCCCGGAGGAGAAGGACGCCCAGCTGGATGGCTCAGGTGAGCCGGGGGGTGGTGGGGGGACCGCGGGCTGTGCCGGGGTGCTGGGGGACTGCGGCAGAGCCCGGGCAGAGGCGAGCTCGGGGAGCCACAGGACGAGACTTTGGGGGCCGGATCTGGTGGAAATCCTGCTGGTCGCCACGTCCCCAGGAGCCCCATCACACCCCTTTTCTTATGGCCACGTCAGGGCCCAGCACGAGAGAAGGCAGTGACTGGTGGGGAGGACAGAGACAGGGGGGCGGCCGGGGACTCTAGACGGTTCGAGGTCCCGAGGAGCAGCCTGGATGCCTGGGGTGTGGGGCCGCCGGGGCCTGGAAGGGGGCGGAGTCTGTGGGAGGCTCGCAAAGACCTTCTCCCACAGCTGCCCAGGGAGGGCGCAGAGCTATCATTTATCCCGAAGAGTCATCCCAATGACAGTAGCCACGTAGCTTCGCTCATTTTTATTGGCTGTGTGACAACATTGTAGCAGAAGCGCAGGTCGGAGGTAAACAGAACCAGGAAGCGCCTGGTGCGCAGATGGCCGTCTCCAGGTCCTGCGCGGTCCCTGGGGCAGTGCCGTCCTGTGTCACCTGCCCCTGAGCTCCTGGGAGCAGCCAGGCGTGACCCCGAGGCTGCCCCCTTGCGTGGGTGTTGGGGTGCAGGCTTTTGAACTCGGGGCATCTTTTGCAGAATGTTCTTAAATTTGGGTCTGCCTGGTGTCTTCCTCGTGCTCAGACTAGGTCTGGGATTTGGGGAGCAAGTGGAACTAGCTGGGGAGGCCATTTCTTTCTTTCTTTCTTTTTTTTTTTTTAAGATTTTATTTATTTATTTGAGAGTTGGAGAGAGATCCCAAGTAGGCAGAGCGGCAGGCGGGGGATGGGGTGGGGGCAGGCCTCCTGCTGAGCAGAGAGCCCGATGCAGGGCTGGATCCCAGGACCCTGAGATCATGACCTGAGCCGAAGGCAGAAGCTTTATTCACTGAGCCACCCAGGCGCCCTTGGGAGGCCATTTCTTCTGGTCTCCGCACAGGACCGAGGGGAGGGCAGAGCCAGCAACAAGTGGAGGGGAAGCCCGGGCCCCCTCCCCCAGATTTCTTCCGGCTGGGCTTTCCGGGTCGGAGGACTGAGGAGTGTCAAGGCAAAGTCACCATGTGTGCTAGAAGAGATGCCAAGAGGCGTAAGGAGAGCATACGCCTCGGGGCAGAGGCGATGTTGGCAGGGCCAGGGGTGCTGTCCGGCCCGTCGGGAGCCCCACAGGCCCGGCATGTGGGTTGTGCTCTGCCAGCCTTCCTGTACAGCCCCAGGGCCTCTGGGGTGTGGCCACAGTGGGATCCGAGTCCCGCAGGGACCGAGTGCCCGCCACGCGCCCGCCTGGTGCCGGGGCCGGGCCCTCTTGCTCTCGGGACTGCCCAGCAAGTCCCAGCTCTGTGGAGCGTGCAGTAGACGTTTTGTCTGGGCCCGGAGCTGTCGTGTCTGATGTTGTTTCGGAGTATAGGGGAGGTTGATGGGGTCAAGAAAGAACCCTTGAAATTTCTTGGGTGCAAAATGTGGTCGTATTAAAGCTCGGCGACAGGCCCCGTGGGCAGAAAGAGCCGCCCCAGGGCTGAGAGGCTGATGGTCCGTTTGTGCCCGTGGCCCAGAGCTGCCCCTGCCTGTCCCGCCACCCCCACCCCACCACGACTGAGGGGGCGCGTGTTCAAACCCGGGGAAGGAGGGGGAAGTAGCCTTGCAGCTGTCTGTCCAAAAGCGCTCTCCATAGGACTGGGAGACGGTCGTGGGGAGGGGCTGGGGGGGCGGGGGGTTCAGTCCTCCTTCTCCACCCGCCTGCCCCGGAGAACACGGGGTGCATGCTCAGCTTTGTGCCGAGGGGTTCGCCGTCCCGCATGTTACCTTCAGAGAGCGGCGTGGAGCTCATTCCCACGTGACAGAGGAAACCAGGCTCCGAGAGGTTCTGTGACGGTCTCGTCACGCCGCTAGTAGGACGTGGAAGTCTTCACAGGCCACGCTGCGTCTTGGGGCCCCGGGGAGCATGGCCCCCTCTGGGCCCACCAGCCCCCACCTCCCTTCCAGTTCTCCTCTGAGCCGCAGCTCCCCTGGGGAGTTCAGGGGAGTCTTGTTTTCCCGTCACTTACCACCGGGGCCTCTGTGAGTTCCCAGAAGCAGGAGGGCCCTCGAGCCCCTGTCCCCAGGCCAGGCTCTGAGCTGGGAGGCAGGCCCCCTGAGTCGGGCCTGCGAGCTGCTGGAGTCTGGCTTCCACACAAAGGCAGCCGTGTGCCAGGCCCTGGAGATGCAGTTCTTTCTAGTTCTTTTCAGCGGAGCATGAACTCCAGCTGGAGCAGGGCAAGGCCAAGACCATGGGAAGGGGAGGGGGTCCAGGGAGAGCAGCTGCTCAGGAGGGGACCGGCAGAGGGGCTGGCCAGAGCCGGGTCCCCACGCCCACTCTTCTGGAGGACTCCCACACCCCCGGGGAGCTCTGAGCCCCATGAGGCCTGTGGTTGGGTCGAGGGCTGTACGGGGCCTCCTTGTACGGCTGCTCTTGGCTGGGAGGAGGCAGATACCACCCTGGTCCTGGGACGCTCACAGCCTGAGGCAGGGGAGCCCCCACCCCACGGTCACTTCTGCCTCTGGCGGGGGAGAGGTGGGGAAGGACAGACGTCCCCGAGAACAGGGCAGGTGCATGCAGGCAGCGCCTGAGCAGTGGGAACCTCAGCCTCACCAGCCTGGAAGAGAGGGGACCCTTGTGCGAACTTCCCTGACCACGGGTCCAGCTCTGTGGAGCGTGCAGTAGACGTTTTGTCTGGGCCCGGAGCTGTCGTGTCTGATGTTGTTTCGGAGTATAGGGGAGGTTGATGGGGTCAAGAAAGAACCCTTGAAATTTCTTGGGTGCAAAATGTGGTCGTATTAAAGCTCGGCGACAGGCCCCGTGGGCAGAAAGAGCCGCCCCAGGGCTGAGAGGCTGATGGTCCGTTTGTGCCCGTGGCCCAGAGCTGCCCCTGCCTGTCCCGCCACC